>NW_023458556.1:31314849-31344840 GCF_013731165.1 Rhagoletis pomonella
TAATGTTCGGCTCCGCCCGAACTTAGACTTTCTTACTTGTTATTGCTATTATTGTTAATACAGCCAGTATTGCCAGGTTGACGATATGGTCGTAATTTTGATGATTTTTTACTGCCATAACGATGTGACGTTTTTTGTGACCCATTTTTGTGACGTTTTTTCTTTATGTGAAAATTTGGCTGGTTCTCAATTTTGAAGAAATTCACACAGACAACTAAAAATTGCAGTGTAAATAACTCTTGAGAGTTTACCATTTCTTCATTATATCATGTGGCAGCACTAATGGTAGTTATCGATAAATAGTTTTCATCTTTGTTTCATCACTATTTGCGTTATTTTTGGCGATGCAATTTGTAATTTTTGCGTTGTGACTTTCTGTACTGGTACATATTTTATTGAGCGAAGGAAATTATAAATAAGTTCTTTAGCAAAATTTGTTTGAAAATTTTTTAAGTTGCAGTTGGAAAAAAACGAAGTTTAAAATGTGATTTTATTGCTATTAGAAATATTTTTGTTAAAAGTAATGCGAATTTAAAAAATTTCTTAAAAATTCAAACTTTTTATTTTTTACGTATAGCAATCAGAAGCTAGAGAAAAATTAAAAAAACAAAAACTAAAAGAGCTTTCTGGTTCTGGGAGTCAATACTGGTTCTATGAAACTGTGAAGTGAAAATAGAATTTCAATGTCAGTGAAAATTTAATTTGTTTATTTTATGATTTCTTTATATCATTTTAAGCGATTCTCGATCATTGAAGCCGTTTGTTTGCATTAATACATAGCATGTAATTACATGTAAATTATTGTGATTTTAAAACAATGATATTTTTCATCATAAGATTGCTTTGCGAAAAAATGACCAACATTTCTTTTTCACAGCCAAAAATCTTTGTGAAAACTATTTGACAAATTAATTTACTTACATTTAAAAACAGAATCGTAATTTTATGTGAAGTGATGGAATATGTTTTCACTTCACGTTTTCACATGTTTATTAAAATTTTTGTTATGTTGACAATTTTTACGTGCCAATGACGATTTTTGAGAGCAAAACTGACGATTCCTCACTTCAATGACCTGGCAACACTGAATACAGCTGATACTGGCTGCTGCTGCCGCAGTCCTTAGAAAGATTTCAACTGCTGCTCACTGCTTTCGTGAATGGATAGAGTAAGAGCCCTGCAGTGAAAAGCCAAACCAGTTAGAAAAAATACTAGTTCATTAAGTAGTATGTGCCTACCAGTTCGACAATTTCGAAGAACTTAGGTGATCAGCGACATCTGCCTTTGAATTGCCAAAGCCAAAAATAAAACGCAATTATAATAGCTTTTCTTACAAATGTCGGCTGTGGCGTCACGTGAAGACTACTGGTTCTGGTTCTGAAATTGCAGGTTCGAGGCCGCTTGGAGGTTGTTAAGATTTTTAAAGTTAAATAAATGTAAGCAAAAAAAATTTATTCAATTTATAAATAAATAACAAATTTGATCATCTAATTGCATTGCAAAAATACATTTAGGAAGAAATTCTTGTGCTATAAAAACAAAGAAATTAAACAAAAATATTTTTTTTTATTAAATTTAAAAATTACAATAAACAGCCTAAACAAAAAATAAATTTATAAAAAGTAAAAATAAAATAAAAAATAGAAAATAAAAAAACTTTTACTGCGCCAAGATTTGAACCTGGGACCGCAGGCTTACCACGCGAGTGCTTTGCTCTGCCGGCCATTGTGACTGCTGGAGCGTCGCGAGCAAAAAGGCACACTTATGTGTTTCACGGGGCATGAACGGGCAGACTATCGCATCAACTGGTATGATGCTACTAGTATTTATACTAGTAGATGCTGATGCATAGCCTGACAATTGACATCTCGTAGGACATCGCAATGTTAAAAATACCAGTCGCTAACATTCAAAAAGGATAGAATGTGAACTAGTTGGGCTGAAACGCAAACCGGTAGAATTCTAGTTCACAACTAGTAGCTTTCCCTGCAGGGAGGGTATATGTATGTAAGTATGTATATTTTCGTGTTTGAGTTCATATAAATACAACAACATATAGCAGTCGTTTTCAAAATAGTATTAACTGAAATCTGTTTTGGGCTTAGCACTTAAAATGCGCACGGATCATTTATTTACTGCCAAGCAATATTTTGTAGTAGTTTTTTGCGCTAAACCAAAGTAAACAGCCCTATTTCCCGTGATAAACATGAGCTTAGAAAAGGTTGTTTTTTCTGACAAACGGGAGATGTTTAGTCAACGCACTTTGTAGACCATTGGCGGGAAACTTTTTCAGCCGTCAATTGGAAAACAAAATATTACTTTTGAAGTTCTTTTCGTTTTTAAATAAAATGTAATTTAATTTGAAATCAGTAGCGCCAAGTTGTTTGTTCCAAAACAAGGTAACAGAAATGTTGACTTTTTATTGTATGACTTATTTACCTAGAGGCCTCCGCATACATGAAATGTATTTTGGTTTATTCTGCCACCCAGCTTAACAGCTAACAGCGCCGAGTCGACTAATGGATGCAACATTGCCGGAACAAAGTATTTTCACAGAATATGCAACAATTTTTATTCTAATATTTTTTTTTGTATAAAAATATGGTTCATCCAACAACAAAAAATATAAAAGTATAATTCCTAAACTTTGTGCAAAACTCGCGAAAATTCAGCAAATTTTCATCCAAATTTTCATCTTTTTAATCAGATTTTTTAGAAATTTGTTGAGTATGCAGTTTTTCAGCCCATTAAATTCTAATAAAAAATTAAAGCTCAGAGTTATTAAAAATCGCATTGATTTTTGAGAATTTGTTTTGTTGAAGGTGTTTTACATTTTTTCCATATAAATTATTTTCGAAAAAATTGTTTGTATGGAAGAAACTGCGTGAAAAAAATTGCCAAAAATCAACGATAATTCCTAGCTACTTAAAACTTGTACTTTATTATTATAAAATTGATTGGGCTACACATCTGCATACTCAAAAAATTCTGATTAGAAAGTTGAAAATTTGCATGAAAATTTGCTAAATTTTCGCGAGTTTTGCACAAAGTTTAGGAATTATATTTTTTATATTTTATTGTTTTTTGTTGTAGAATGAACCATATTTTCATACCAAATTGGCGGAAAAATATTAGAATAAAAATTGTTGTATATATTGTGAAAAATTTGCTGTGGTAATACTTTGTTCCGGCAGTGTATATAAAAATATATTTTCAACGCTACTGATGAAACAAAGCTATTTTAAACAAAACTAGGTTTTTAGCTGTTTAAAAAAGTTTTTTTTTTTTATTCGTCCCGGAGTAAGATGGAGTTGCAGTCCAACTTGCATAAACAATTGGCTTAATAATGGCTAGTGCATATGCTTGGCATTAAAACTCTTAACTTTTTAAACAGGTGGCAACCCTCTTCAAAAACCTAAAAAAAATATTGCATACTTTAGACAGAGTTATAGCTAAATTTTTTCTAAATCCGCGCATAGAAAAAAAATAACTCTCATCCCTACCAATTGCGGCTACGCACTTCAAAGCATTTTTGCATCCAACTCCTTTTTGCGTGGACAAAATTTTTTTATTAAAATCGTTAACAGGACATACATATAACGACTTTCAAACAAAATAGTGATCTATTGACTGTATTTGTTAGTGAAATTTTGAAATTCGGTCCACGCAATTCGATACACTAGGCGAAAGAATGGGCCATAAAGGAAAACCAAACCGCAACAGCTGTAGTACCGCATTATTTTCCTGCCAAATTTATCTAGTAAAAGTTAACGAGTAGAAGAGTATGCTGCCAATTACACTTCACCGCTCTGATTTGCTATCGTCCAATCATTAGCGTATGTCATTTAAGCATTTCAATTAGCCACGCACAACCCGCAGCACCAGCGCACCGAGATATAATTACAACGCCAACGAAAAGCAGTCGGAAGTGGAAGTGGCTTGGAGTAACGCGAAGTATCTACGTATGCCTTCTACTTCAAGGGCAAACAACGTGAAAGCTTCACTTTATTTGTGGTACGTTTTGAGGCATGGGTGTATGTATGTACATATTCTTTCGTTTATTTACACACAAACAAAGGAGCACCCTTCCATTAACATACAAAAGTGTATTTAAGCGCAGTAGCCTTTGTGACACTTGTTGTTGACTTGTCATTCATTGTTATTTTCTAAACAATATTTGGGTTCCTGTTTTTCTCACATTGTTATTTTTTCCTTATTCGTATGTATGTATTTGGTGTACGCACACACTATGTTAGACATTTTCGCTAATTGGTTGTTTGGCTATTGACAAAATTGTATTAAAGCATTTGTGTCCAGCCGCTTTGGTAGTGAAATTGAAAATTTCAGCTGCACAGCAGGTCGCTGAATTTCATACAAATAACAGTCACAACACAATGAGAGGCAATAGACCGACGTATGTATTAGGGAGAGCACAATTACTAATAAATGCAAACAAATAGATGTATATATATGCAAGTATATGCAAGTATTCATACAGTATGAGTACATACTGATAATGGCATGGAAAGCTAAACAATTGAGTCGCCTGGGAGAGTAAATAGTGGGTTGAGGCGCAACAGGGTGTGGTGTATCTGCGTCGATCTGCGGACATACGAAATACAAAACACAAATTGCTTGGCATAATGGTGGATTCAATTTGCGAGCAATTGTGGTCTTCACACACACCTATTAATGCATAGTATGTACCCAGCTAGCAAAATTGGCATGCATCTGACATATTGACATATGTATGTATATCCGCCATACTTGTCGGCAAAAAAAATAAAAAATTTCTGTCCGATGTCGATCAGAGAAGCATGCGTATGGCTTGGTTGATAGGAACTCTGACCGATATGCCACACAGTGGTCTGAGAGTAGCAGAAAGTCCAAGATTATAAATTTCACGAGATGCGCTATAGTGTTTCCCGCTTAATTGCACTACCAAATTGTACAGTTTTTATTTCAATTAACCAGGGAATCAATTAAGTTGCGAACATTTAAGGTTTATCTTCTTCCGATACTGTACATACTAAGTGGTTGAGTAGATACTAGACATGTGTTGATTACAAATTTGTGCATTGCGACAGATCAATTAAAAGGTAATTGTAGAGAAAAGGATATAGATGGAGACACAGGGGCTCAATCTGGGAACAATTTTGGGATCTAAGAGATTTTCGGGATTCTCGGGACTTATCGATATAATAATCGACATTTTTATCGGTTTTGTTATCGATTTTGTTATCGATATTTTTATCGATTTTTCGATCGATATCTTCGGAAGTTATCGATATAATAATCGCTGTCTTTATCGATTTTTCCATCGATGATTTTATCGAATTTGTATTCGATATTTTTAACGAATTTTTTATCGATAGTTTTTTCGATATTGTTATTGGTTTTGTTATCGATATTGTTATAAGTTTTGTTATCTATATTGTTATAGATTTTGTTATGGTTATTTTAATCGATATTGTTATTGATTTTTTAATCCAAACTTTTAACCGTCTGCCTTTCAGAAATTTTATAAATGTAAAACCACTAATTGCTATTTTATTATAGTTTTTGAATTTATTGTAGTTCTGTCATATTTTTGTAGTTGATACTAATTTCTTAACAAACTCACTTTTAAAGTAGAACTAAAATTTTCAGAAAAGGAAAAATAAACATAATCGGGCAGATCAACTCCCATACTCTTCGTCCATAAATCTGTACGAAATCTTTTTACTCAGACGTTTGTCTGACTTATATTTGATATCAAAAAATACACATCTGGCAATTTTATTAGCTGGGTAGGCGCACCAAAATGTTTTTGTCAGCGAAAATTTATTTCCTGGAAATGTATTAGTGCGCCAAATTGCACTCATATTTACTATATGTGCGTATGTATTTATACATTAGTGTCATATTGTATATTTGTGTGGGCGTCAAATGCTGCACAATAGCTAAAAATGTGCAAATTTTAATTGACATTTGTCGCAAACACCTGTTGCTGACAATTTCCTCTTCTAAATATAGGCGCTTTCGCACGTACATGTATATGTGTACACTCGTATGTATGTGTTTATTTTGGGAAAATTAGGTTTTTGGTTTTCGATAGTTTTTGTTTCGTTCAGGCTTCTATTTCCGGTCTAATTGGTCATTAGCGTAACGCACGAAATGGCCGCAAATTAATTTCAATTTTGTACGTTGCCACAAAACGGTATATGTAGTTTTTGTTTTGGCAATTTGTTTGGGAAAATGTGAACAAGAGAAAATTGCGCATATATTTTTGCGTTAAACCTATAATAGCAAATTATCAAGATGAAAGATAAGCGACCAGAGAGCTTTACTTCAATAAAATAGCTTAGCTAGTTGGAAATGATCACAATAGTAAGGCAATTCACCATTCAAAATTTTTAATGTCAATGAAACCCGCTTTCAAGTATAAAATTAAAGGCTAAATATACCAAAAGTGGCACATAGACTTCGAAGTGATTCGAAACACGTACCAATGACATATATACATACAAACATACAAGCCTCTAATATTGTCGCCGAAGACCGTGAGAAGTGTTCACAATTTAAAGGCCGGCCAAGCGCAAAATTTACATAAAAGGAATTTCAAATATTTTTCAAAACACTCGGTAAAGGAATATTCTCATCTCTACTTCTTCGCACTCACGTCTCTCTGCCTCTTTTTATTCCTCTTAAAAATGTTCCTTTCTTCCTTTCTCTTTTACGGATACTGATAAACGGACGCCCTTGGCTGGCCACCCTGGCCTATTATGTATTTTTCTTATTTTTCGGCAGCAGCGGCATGGTACTCTTCGTCGTACCATTAATTTTTGTGTACTTGGTAGTAACCAAAAACCTTTGATGATATCTGTTTTTCGACGATGAAGGCTGAATTTTTCTCCCGTAAACCAAGTACATATGCCATCTTTGCTCACTGTAGCATTAAGGTCATAAAAGAGAATTTAAGCATTGTGAAAATCGTGGCAAGGGCAGCAGTCATATGAATCTTCCAAGCACACATAGAAACTCTACTTCTCCTCCGCCGGGGCACGGGCACAAGTTAAAATGATATCTTAATGCATATAGCGGCAATTCGTTCACTGATGGGTGAAACTGGCGGATCTGTGCCCATAGAAGACAACTTAATTAGTCCTGCAACAACTGTACAAGCTTCTCGATAAATGTTGCTTAATTTACTGCAGTTGCATTGCTTCCCAATGCTGGACATCATACCAACGCGCGTGCTATGAGTCAACGACCTCATAAAATTTTATTTAAAAGTTATTGTGTACCAAATACAGTGCGATAGTAAATTTTACACATAAAAAAATAAATACATTCGCAAAAATATGGGCGAAATATAGTAAAACTGCGTTTTTAATTTTTCACTCTGACGTCAGGATTTTTTCTTAAAGGCCTTTTGAAATTTCAAAAATATGATTAATTCAAAAAAATATTAAAAAATTTCAATGCCATGTAGAATAACAATGTGGGTATCAAATAAAAGAGAAACTGCTTTATAATTCAAATAATATTACATTTTTTGGAGCATAGGGACGAATGCGTATGGAAAATTTCCATTTAAATATTTATCCTTGAATATCCTTGAAAATTTGCAATATTTATTTTTGAAAATGTTATATATTAAGCACCAATATACACACGACCACATCCTCGAGTTTCGTCTTGCTAAATTTATTATATTAAAAAATAAAATTAATTAAAAAACGCATTTTCAATACTTATTCGTTCTTGTAAAGCAAAAACTTTACTGTCTTTCAATTCTATAGAATTTTCTCTTTCATTTGGTACACATACTGTTATTGTAGGTTCCAATGACTTTTTGAAACCATTTTTAGAATTAATCGTATCTTTAAAATTGCAAAGTCCTTTAAAAAAAATCCTGACGTCAGAGAAAAAATTTAAAAAGCAGCTTTCCTACTATTTGGCCCATTGTTTCGTGAGTATTTGATTGTTTCGTGTATTATGAATTTTTTTTTTGTCGCACGGTGATATCCAAATCCTGCTTTCTGTCAGCAAAAGATAATTTTCTGCAATGCAAGTAATACGTATTCTCTTAACTATCTAAGGCAAGGCAGTCTTCAATTTTCACTTAACCTTTATTAAAAAGTTAAAATATTTTCATGTAGGTATATTAAATTTTTCTCCTAACATAAATAAGTGTAAAAAATGCTCGTTCAATACTTTTATGAAATATCCATGTAAATTTAAAGCAACAAATTTCATTTCTCAAACCAATGATACTTGCACGAAAAACTTTTGTTAATTTACTCCTCAACTCTTGTGCTCGTGTAATAGGAATTGAATAAAAAATATGTGGCTAAAAACAATAATAAATAAAACGAAGGTAAAGCCATGAACAAAACTTTTCAATATGCTGCGCAAGATGAATATGAGTGAGTAAAAAGTTGAAAACACTTCACTAAAAGCAAGAAGGATTTTGTAGAATCGGCAGCAGCAGTAGTAGTAGCAGCAACAACAATAGCAATGAATTGACAAACGCTCAAGTTTGCCAAGCAACTAAGCGAGCCAGAACCGAACAGAAATCTAACTAACGCTTATCGATTTGCGTTTTCTCTACGGCGATTTCAAGCCATTTACCTTTCGCTGGCAAGCTGGCAAACTTGAACGTTCCCTTTCAGCCGAATGTACATATATACATACATAAGTAAGTATTTTTATGCATACATCGTCAACTGTGCACTTTGCTAACACAGCTGGTTGAATAGTATACAGCATAGCGTTTTTAAAACATCAAACATTTATGGTGAAATGTGCTTGTGAGCCACGAAAGTTTGGCCAAAACTAAATGTTGCAATTCAATGCAATTTTCCGTTAAACGATTCGAATCGAAAAGCAAAACCGAAAACTTTATAAATTTATATATCGACTTGTATACGGGAAATCTCATTTGTATTCATACAAGTGTGCATAATCCAATCCGACAAGGTTGGTGACTGCTGCAACTTAGTTGCTTCAAAAGTAAAATGCACAAACGCAAAGTCAGTACTTCGGAAGTTGCAGTTACAGTTGGTAAAAGTAGAACACGTTTTAGCATGCTAGTGAAAATTTTTAAGAAGAGATTTTATTTACTAAATACGATTAATATCAAGGGTGTTTTGAAGGTGCTCGTAAACGATGAGAGTAATTCTCATGAGAATACCGGAATTTTAATGCAAGTATTCGCATTGACGTTTACACGCACACTTAGGCTCATTTTTATATAGTTCTCATGAGAATATTTTCGGTGAAAAAATTCTCAGTTATTCCTCCCATCTACGTTCACACGAAGCGTTCTCATGCAGCATTTGTGAGAATAAAATATTACATTTGGTCATTCAGTTGTTGTCTGTCGTATAGAAATAGGAGTATGTGTTAAAAAAATTGTTGTAGCCCGTCGTTTTGAATGTGTTTCAAGCATAATGCTTTTAATGACCTGTAGTCAAGCCCCTGTTATAACACATCCAATATGTTACTCCAAGCTATGAACTGACTGTGTACCAAATTTTGTGCAAATCCATTCAAAAAACTCACGACTCCTTGTTAAAAAATAGCCACATGGCCAGCTGACCTCACAATCAGGCAGGTAGGAACACCCACATAGAAAAGATTCAAAATAACTGCTCTTAATCTTCCGTATATGTCAACGGGTATATTTCTACCCCTGATATCTATAAACTATCAGAGCAGGCGAACTTCGTCCCGCCCAAAATAAATTTTTTGTATTGAAACATTTTGGTCAACATTTTCACCAACAGTTCACGTTCATGATTTTCAGTGATGCATTTATCTTCTAATATTACGGTTTGGTGGTTGCCAGAACACATATTTCCATTGCCATCTTAAATAACCTAGCAAAACTGTATATGCATACAAAGATACATACGTAATGGATTCAGTGAGTTTGAAAGACCCCACGCCCCCTTTTTAAAAAACCTCAGTTTTCTCTAAGAGTATGGGATTGGTTTCATATATATCTATACCAAATTCCAGTACTCTACCATGATCACATCCAGAGATATGCAGTATGAAAAATTCGGTTTGTATGAGAGATGCCACGCCCCCTGCACCTATCCGTATGCAATATACTTTACATTCGATTCTAATACCTACTACATATGCAAAAAAAATTTCAAAATTATCGGTCTAGCCGTTTAGGTGGAGTTCGAGCACGAACACCGTGACACGAGATTTTTATATATTAGAAGAAATATACTTTTATGAGCAAAATTGTATCTTTTTTGAATATTTTTTATTCTAAGTTGCAAACATCGGCATTCAAAAACTCGTATACGCTCATTTATGTTTAGAGTATTTTTTACCCCATTACACATATAAACTCATTTTACTCGTATATTCTTATACATAAAAAAGCAGAAGTGCCAACAACTGCCATGCATAACTTGTATCAAAATTTCGACAAACTGAAAACTGCATAAAAGTTGTAAAATAGTTATTTCGTGATTTCATCGAAAAATTAATATGGTAAACTTCTACCCCAGAATACCAATTATGTTTGTAAGTCAAATCAATACACAGAAGGAAGATAATAAAAACCTTCGCTTTGTTGTTATACTAACGTAACCCCTTGCTATATAAATAAATGCAGGGGCGGATATAGAAGTTTAGTTGAGATGGCGGAGGAATAGCCGTAAATGTATTTCATTATTTTAGTGAAAAATTATGTAGGTAAATTTCTACCCCAGAACCCAAATTATTCAAGCAAAATCCATACACAGGCGGAAGATGAATCGACACCGCATCACTTTCATATAATTTATTCATATCTATTTTCCTCTTTACACCTACACACATATCGCATTACTAGTACAAAAAACTTTAGTGTATTGCTCCTTCAGCAGGTGACAAATAGCTAATATTATGACAAGCGCAAAATATGTAAACGATAGCGTATAACAGACCAATGTAATTGCTGCTTGCAACGGTAATTGGAGCATGAACAAAGCTTTTTGCAGCAATAAAGAAGAGAAATAAACAAATAATAAAAACACAAACTGCTAAACGAAACAATAAATGCGCATACGAATGTGAGTCCAATAAAATCGATAAAAAGCAACGAATAGAATCGTAAAGGCAAAAAAATATGAAACAAATATGATATACAACACCGTTTAGCAGGATTTCTGCACCCTTGGGTACGTCCCATATACTCTGGAAGATGAGATAAACAGAGGTGAACCCGTACCTCGTTGCTTAAATTGCAATTGAAAATCAACAAAAAAAAAAGTTACTCATACGCCCCGTGTGACAAAATAAAAGAGAAATTAATTTTGAATTCAATAAATACGGAAATAGCGGACCACTCTCAGTGAATTTATACTTGCTAAAAAAAATCTGTGTGAGTGGCGATTAAACACAATTAATGTGGGAATATAAAAAATACTTAAAAAAAGAAATAGAGAAATTACATGGCAGGGGTATTCGCTTTTAAGTTTTTTTTTTTTTTTTTTTTTTTTTTTTTTTTTTTTTTTTTTTTTTTTGGGTGCAAACAAAATCCTGTCGAACAGTGTAATTGTATAAAAATAGAAATAGAGTTTGTGCGTAGGGCAACGAATGCAACATCCATGTCTTTATTCGTGAATGCACACATACATATATGTAAGTACTACTATGTTATCTAAAACATACACCTTTGCTGACCATTTGGCAAAATGAATGTACGAGGGGAGATTGAAAAGTCGGTGGGTTGTTGAATAAAGAATATAATTTTCCATAAAAAAACGTTTTAATTCTCAACATAGTCTCCTTTTAGCTCGATACATTCAGTCCAGCAGCGCGGGTAACCTTTTCATATCCAAATATTCATGTCAAATGTGATGCACCCACTCAGCTGGGATCATGGATTTTATCGACAACTTCTGATGTGATAACCTCTTTTGGGCGACCTGAACCTTCTGAGTCCCTTGTCCTGGTACCACCACAACGGAACTCAGAAAACCACTTTCCAACCGTTAAAATTGCTTACACAGAATCCCCGTAGTATTTATCAAGCCTTTTCTTGGTTTCGGTAATGGAGCTTTGACCCAGAGAAGAATCAGCACACGAAATTCCTTTTTGTCTGCTGACAATGTCTGTCAAACTCAAACTAAATGGCGCAGCTCGCCTAAAATTTTACAGTAGGCTACCAATCGACGACGGAACCAATAGGTATTGGCTTTAAAGTGTCCGCGCGAATTTAAAAAGGTCACTGACTTTTCAAATTGCCCTTATATATACGCACCAGCATACATACTAGTTATATAATTTATGTACCTACAAACATGGAATTACAAGTATACATATGTAGTTCCTTCTCGGCTGTTATAAAATCCCAGTCAAATCCAATAATAACAAACATAAAAGTAATCACTGCCAAATTGGCAAATAATCAAAGGCATTCAAGGATTACCAGCCGCACATAAGCAATACAAACAAATCTTAAAAATGACTTAGAATAAATATAATATCGATACTTAGTAGTATTATTTCTGCAGGAAAACAACGTTTCTCAGTTGTGGCACTGCGTGTGGCAATACTGCGACGGAAATGCGCCGTTTTGTGGTATTAAGAAGTTGTTAGCCTGTGGCGATGAAATAAATGTATAAACTGTCGTATATACGGCCGGTGTAGTGTAGTGGTTAGAAGTGGTTAGCTGTCGCCGCTCAGCAGGCAGTGGTAAACCTCCGAGTGTATTTCTGCCATGAAAAACAACTTCTCATAAAAATACAATCGCTGTTCGGAGTCAGCGTAAAACTGTACATAGGTCCCTCCCTTTTGTGTGGCAACGTCAAGGCGCACGCCAAAAATCGCTGGAGAAGCTTATTATTGTTCTTTAATGTTCGCCCTACATACCTGATGATAGAGCATTTTTGCAAGGCAATTTCGAAACAAACATTTTTTTTTTCCGAACGCAGAGGTGCTTTTTACATTTTTAACCGACTTCAAAAAAGGAGGAGGTTATCAATTTGTCGGAATATTTTTTTTTATGTTTGTTATCGCATAACTTCGGACCACATCAGCCGATTTAGATAATTTCTATCGGAAAGGTAGTGTTTTCGAGGTGGTCCCATACGCATTTTGTTTAAATCCGATAACTGGGTCATGAAAAAATTTACGGTCTTTCTTAATTATTATATGAGAATTGGAGTTGGTTGTGGTCTTTGATTAAAAAGTACTTGTTCGTTATATGTTCGGCACTTACAGTCGGATCTTAGGAAGAGAATTTTTTTTTTTTTGCTCTAAAGTTCATTGACGACAAGTACCACGTTCTAGTACTTAGCCACCAAATCTCAGTTCTTATAAACTTAACTCCACTTCCTCAAGGTATAGCTCTGAATATACAAAGTTAAAACAACACTGCCTAATCTGCGCAAAATTCTGTTTAACGTGTATCTTCTGGAAGAACTCCTGCTGCCGTTAGTAGGTTGGTGTAATTCTCTTATTAATAAGATCGGTTATAGCATCTTCGGAAACCGAGATATGGATAATTTTTTTTTTTTTTAATTTAGACCCGATATTTCCAAAACACATTTGATCGCCGCGTAGATAGATAAAAATACATATGAGTTTGTGAAAAGTAAATGGATGTTACAGCAAATACCAACATGAACTTGAATGCGAATACGAATGCAAAGAAAAATTTCAGCAGGAATACACGAATAAAAGTATGAACTCGAATATTAACGAATAAGGATCCGAATACAAATAGGTGTATATTTACTTACGAATAAATATCAAATGCAAATGTTTATGCGAATACCAAAAAGAATATGTAGGCTACACGGTTTTTATTACAAACAAAAGGAAACATTTTTCATATAGTTTTCCTTAAATACGCACATATGTATGTATGTTTAATTATTTTTTTGCACTTTGGATTGAATTGTACCATTAAATTCGCAGTGGGCAAAATTCATTTAAAAATATTATAATACTTATCCTATCTTCTTTCCTAAAAAATGGGTGTTATAATAAAATTTAAACCTAAACTAATGGTATTAATAATATTAGGGCGCTTACCCTTTTGCTAAGTTTCGTCTTGGGGTTTTAATACAAATGGAAGGACCCACACAACCTTTTAGATGGCAAAAATACACTTGGAGGTTTGTCATTGCCTGAGGGGGGTGACTTCTATTAGAAAAAATATATTTATTTTCTTTTGCTTTTGATGTTAGTCGGAAATTTGGCGTCGATCCCAGGCTCTGCGGAATGATAGTGCGCACTTGTAACCACTGCACCACAGCCGCATTTAATGTATTTATATAAATCAATTTTCCATTAACGAAAAGTTTTTTTTAAAAAGCTATCCTGTTTAATTGACGCTAAAGATTTAATTACGAGTTTACTCGTGATAGCATAAATTGAAATACTGAATAAACGAACAAATTGTCGCTCAATTGAATGCAATAATAACTTCCGCTGCATTTATCAGTTGTCATTAAAATTGTATTAACGTAACATATGTATGTATACAAAGGGGTGTGTGAGCAAATATGTGCTCTAAATATGGATGTATGGGTAATATCCAGCAAGCATATTTTCCCTATCATAGGGACGTATGCATGCACATTAGAGTGGTCCAAAAAAATTTTTTTCTAAGATAGGTACCAAACTTTACGTTTGTAAGTATAAATTGATGTCCATATTTTACTCTAAAAAAATATCAAAAGCTTCAGTTGTCATGGCAACAGTAGCATTCTATAAAAATCACCAATATTTTTTCCAGTTTCACAGTGAACCAGCAGCGCATTTCAAGGTCATTGAGCACCCTGTATTAGTTATAGTAGAAAAGTGCTCCGTTTTCTAGGATGCATTTTTTTTCCACCATACAAAATTTTGACCACTCTAATGTACATATGCACCTATGTCAATGTAATTATTAAACCACTCACCGTGAACAACAGTAACCGCAATCAAATTATGTATGTATGTATGTACGCTGCTCAGCAAGCAATGGAAATGGATAAAGTGTAAATAAAATGAAATAATTTTTCTCGCAATTAATTAACAGCTGTGCCAAGGTTTAAAATATACTCTCCTATGACTGTATGTGAGCGAAAAACACCACACACACTAAAAACAATATAAATAAGGTGTTACTATTCGTTGCTGCCTTTAATCTAAGAGCAACACGATTTTCGTTAAAATCGTTGCTTTGTCGTTTTATCTTTGAATTATATAGATATAAGCAATATCTTAAAAGATCACACCATCAACTCCTTCATGAAACTTCGGATCATCTTTGAAAAAGTTTCCAGCTACCTCACTCCAAAGTTATAGGTATGGAGACCGGCCCTATTCTGTGTTTACGCAAATTTTCCCATACCCTGCAGGAAATGAATCTAACTATAAGCTAACTTTATGTTGATCAGGAAGGAGCTAAAACTCTCTTATTATCTGTATATTTTCTTTGATGAAAACTAACTACATTTCTACGGCGATGGCCGCGAAATAGTCAAGGGTGGTTTACCTCTGCATTAGATGTAGTCAAGGGTGGTTACCTCTGCATTTTATGCAACTAGCTTATAACTAACTACTTTTGGATATAAAATATCAATAGGAAAAACAAATTATTTTTTTATTTTTTTTATTTTTTTTTATTTTTTATTTACTTTATTTATTTTATAACATTTCACATTTGTTTCTATATTCTGCTGTAGGTGGTCCCATATTAGAACTCCGTCAGACATAACTTCAAAATGATAATATGAAATTTCGATCTTCCTTTTATTTGTCCTCAATTCGAAAAAGTATTTGCGAAGTGCAGGATTTTTAAATAGAAATGCGTTTAAAGAAAACAATCTCGAGCTTTACTCCTGCATTACTTGTCCACTTGTTTCAAGTTAGCATTTTGTGGCTAACTACAAGTTATATATTTTATAGAAATCCCGAAAAAAAGCTAACTACAAGTAGGTTCTTTTTTGTCAATTGATAATTTTTTTTCTGCAGGGATATTCCACTCCATCACACATAATAATAATTAGCGACTCCGTGCAAGTTTTCGTGTTTTTTTTTTCTCTTAAATAATGTATTATAGAATAAGGATTGATATTCAATGTAAACGATTAAAAAATCTGATCGTGAAGTAATAAATATTTCCATTTGTTTAGAAAAAAACTTTTATAAAAATTAAAATATTTATACAAAACAATGATTATTTGAAAAAATTAAACAATCAGGCTAAAGCGTGTCTAATTAACTCTTATTGTACTAATTATAATCACTGAAATGAATAAATGAATATTATCGTGGAAAAAATCAGCAAGATACATGCTATGAATCAGTGGCTAATTAATAATTACTGAATTCACCAAAGAAGTTAATAACAATAACTCTTGTAAAAATTTTAATTTTGCAAAATTGTTCAAAATATATACTTTATAGTTGTAAACCGAATAAAGTGATTTGTGCGAAAAAATTTTGACCATCCAATTTTGGGTGGCCCACTTGAGAGATTTTAACTCTGTTTTCATCCGCAAAACTACACGTAGAATCCTTCTGTGCTATAAGCGCATAGTAGAAAAAATCTCCCAAAAAAATTTAAACGCCCTAATGTAAATACTAACATAAAATTATCGATAATAATAATCCTCTTGTTGATTGATGTCACATACATATGTATGTATAGTAGGTCGATATACATACTTTTTTGGGTTTTTACATCACTGAGCTATGAATATTACTAGTTATGCCCGCGTACGAAGATATCTACGGATGACTCTTATTGTATAATCCATACCTTTTATTTTCTACTTGCCAACATTAACGCTGCACTTTGCCAGGTTGTGAATTAAATTTGAGTACGTTAACTGTTAATGAATTTAATCAATAGTTCACAGCCAATTCATGACACATTGTTTTCATACCATGCCACACACATATATATGTGTACGTACATACATGCACTTAACTACTTATGCTATAAAACTGAATACTTCGCATCGGAAAAAAATTACAATAATTGCATAATTTTTGTGTGCGACCGTATTGCAAGTTTGTGGTATGAAATAAAACATATTCAGCTCTACACACAATAACTACGTTAGAGTAATATTTCACAATTTTATGCATTTTCACCATACATGTATGAAAGTTTATATTTTGAGAACCAACCATTTCTGAATTTTAAAAAATCTACTTTTCAACATATTTTTTTTTATTAACTGTTAATTCAATTTTGTCATAAAGTTTATCTTACGTTTACATTTGTTTTGTATGTGTGTAGATATGTGTGTGCACATTCATATGTATGGATGTGTAGATATGTATGATGTCCCCATCGCGCACTAACATCGTAGGCGTATAAAGCAATAACATATTGCGTAACACATATATTTCATTACTTTTAATTAAACTACATTAAACAGGTAAACTTCCTCCTATATTGTAAATACTTTGTTGCCATAAAATCTCATAGGAAAACAACGGCACTGACAAAAATCAATTTATCACATTTTGTAATGGCAAAAAGCAAATTTTAATTTTATAGGCATATGGAAAAAAAGGAAAAAAATATATATTATTTACCGTTATTCAAAAGAAAAACAAATTGAAACTCTTTTCATAATTTTTATGCTTACGTGCTGCTCATTTTATGTACTTTGCAGCGGATTTGCATCAACCCTTGCCAAATTTAGTTTGAAAGCACAAGCGTTGCGGCGCACAGTGTTTCGACTATATGGAGGCAGGTGGAAATAATAGTACACCTGCACCGATTTCACTGAAACTTGACATGCGCTCTAGTTTTACTCAGAAATAGAGAATTAAGAAATTTTGTAAAGATAGAATAATTGCCACGCCCTCTACTCTTGTGGGCGGAAACATTAAATCTCATCCGATTTCGATGAAATTTAGTTTGTAGTCTTTATTTTATTAGAAAAACCTAAATGTAAAATATGGGGAAGAGTGGATTACTATAACGTTCAAAACTCACAAAAAATGTGGGCCCAGTCATTAAATGTGACGGAATTTTGGGTAATTTTTGGTTCTTGCTTTCCACTCTCAAAAAACAAAGGTTATACAATAAAATGACTTAGGTGTCAATACTCGATTTTTTCCCAATATCTGGTGGGATTTTTTCATTGTTCGAAAAATTCTTTTCGCTAAATTATGCAAAAAGAAGCTGAAAATCAAAAATTAAGAAAATCAAAAATTACATTTATTTGCAAAGTCGCGCGCAAAGATCAAATTATATATTCGAAAACTACTTAAAATTCTCTAAAATATTAGTCTAATTTCAAGACCTGACGGACCGGTACTCACACTTTTTTTTACTCTTAATCTTTAGCATCTACATTTCAAAGTAAATTTTTTGGTAAGAAAATAGGAAAAAACGAAATAAATGATAAATACCTTCACCTGAATATTCCACGACATTTAGATAATTAATTACAGTTGATAAAGAAACACTTTCTGTAATGGGTTCAGCGCCGAATGCAACTAAACTGATTAGTCGGTATCGCGCCCATTCCCGTATTTTTTTGGAAATGTATCGTTCGTGCAGAAGGGGGGTGAGTAAATAATGTAAATTTTGGTACTTATGATTTTACTATTACCTCTCTAAGTCAAACCGGTTTTTTTTTACCAACTGTCACCATGACTTTTTTCTACCTGCCTCCATATAGTCGAAACATTGTGCGGCGTTGTGCCATTAACGGCGTAATTTTTGGTTCCATCATTTCTGTTTACTTGAATGAGGGAATTGTAGATATTGTATTAGTACGGTGTCATCTACGCTGGCAGCTATAGTAATTGGTGCTTTATACGAATTGGAACAACACATATCAGTCCAGTGCAAGTGATTACTTTTTAGTCAATCGAAAAATAATAAATAGCCAAAAATTTTAGCCCTGGGACCATTTTAAATCCAATAAAAATGTTCTGCGCCTTTTTGGAACAGTTCCAAAAAAAATTTCATACAATAAACAAAATTAAAAGCTTTTTTACTCAAAGTGATTTCAGCGGTCAAAAATGGTAAAAAACGCACAAGTAAAAAGAAGTATAAGTTCGGGTAATTTGATATACTCGGCGCAGGTGTCAAAAACTTTCGCTCCAACTTTCTCTAAACTACCAAAAAGTCTGATTTATCATCAAGAGATTGTTGAAAGTGTTAACTTGGAGTAAATGATTGTCCTCATACCGCATCCTTCCAAGCACACGCAAATGGCACATATACAACAGCATCCTTATATCCGCATATGCCAACAACTATTCACAAATATAAATGTTTCATGCTAAATATAACATTGGCAAATGACATATAACAGCTACTACCAAGCAACATAAATTATCTTCAATCGGACAGTAAACACGTCCTGTGAGTAAGATGCTGATAGTACTTAATAAGTATGTAACAAAAGCAGCTTTCTAAAGTTACGAATTTTGAAATTTCACCCACGTAAATAAGTTAGCACAAATGTATACATATATGAATTTCACTATGTATTACACACTGGTGGATGCGAAATCATCCAAAGCGGGGGTGTACATACTTACATACATATATTCTTACTAATTATAAATGTTGTATGTATTACATAATGAGAAGTTAGTCGGTTTAAGCTTATCTACCCTGCAAGGAAACCGCTCACCAGTTCGCGGTTCCGTACTAAATCTTTATCGCCAAAAACGAACCAGTCCGATAGTAACAAGATCCTCAGCAGTTCAAAATCAGCGAAATATGGTACTTTCAAAGAAATATTTTATTTCACTTTTTTCATTAGAAATCTAAGGTGACGAATTTAGAACTGGTTCGCAACTATCGAAAAGCGGATGCAGCGGGGGGCTTGTGTACTTTACATAGGTATGTGTTTGGCAGATGAAAAATTAACATGATATTTTCAAACAGAGTCTTTTTGGTTTTACCATGGTAACGATTTTCAATTATTTGCAAATAAATGTGTTTCAATCTGAAATCAAATTTGTTTGAATTAAAGTTAATTAAACTGATTTGAAAACACGTTTACACACCTTTGGCTTTAGCTGAATTTGCAGAGGTGCTTGCTGTTATTAGTTAGATTCCAGAAGGTCTCAATATATTAAAATGCTAACAAAATTTTTCTTTTGTATTACCCTACTACGAAAAACCATCTGCGAAGGGCAGACTTAAAGCGTATTTGAACGAAAAACCCGCCAAGCAAAAATCTCTTTAAAATAAACAAGACCCCCAGTTCTAAATTTGCCATTATAGATAGATTTCTAAAAACAAAATTGTTTTTTAAAAGTAACACATTTCGCTGCTTTTGAACTCGGGGCGATCTAGTTACTATCGGACTGGTTCGTCGGAACTATACTGGAACTGGAACTATAAATTTGGTTCACCAGTTCGGGGTTTCCCTACAGGGTATGGATATTTCGTGGGCATGTATGTATGTGTGTATGCCTTTTCATATACATACATATCCCTTTAAGAGCTTTTAACACGAAATGAGCAAAACTATTGCTATTTAAAGTTTTCAATGCCTTCGAAACAGCAAATGGGCAAAAGAAGCAGACAAACAGAAATGTACATATGTACGTATGTAAGCTTTCATGAGCAGCTTAAACTTTTTACATGTAAATATAGCGCATGTAGATTCTCGATATTTTTTTATATACATATATGCAAACATATTTGGGCATAAAGAAATACACATGCAGACATAAAACTTCTTAGCAACACTGCATAGTAAATACTAGCAGATGTGCGTGCAACGATAATAACTCATTATCACTTTTGCTCAAGAGAGGGCTCTAAGGGTAGAGCGAGAGGGGGACGAATCAAAAAAAATGTCCATAGGGTATTAAACTTAGAACAACTATATATGTACATACATGAAAAATTTATTCATGTGTATTTATACTTTTTTCACAAGTTTGCAGACATTTCATATAATTGGTGATACTCGGAGAAAACTTTCACTGAGTGGTGAGAGACGCAAGGATTACAAACCTTAATTTTGTAAAATTTCACAGTGTGTGAGCTGAAAACGTGTTATGGTTACCTTGTTATGTTGTATGTTATGTTTTGATGGTCTGAGCAGACTAACACGCGAAAATATACTAGTCTTTTTAGACCGTCTGTAACCGGTTATGTACTTGTGTGCATATACGGTACGTAGTTGGGTTAGTAAGTGATTTTTTATACCACATGCCGCATTTTTCGTCGTCTGAAATTGCTGAGATAAACTTATACTCTCCTCCCCTTCTAGCCCATTCAAAACCGGTTTCAGTCGGTCTGAAAAGACTTGTGTATTCAGGCTTAATAACAGCCGGATTAACTCGAACTTAATCCGGATCATTCCCGAGTTGATCTGGATCAACGCTGCCGTCTGTTGGCGATCTTAGCGTCTTATTTAGAGATTTTTGTATCAATTTTTTAATCGATTATTTATTGATTTTGTTAACGATTTTCTAATCGATTTTGCTAACAATAGTAATATCGATTTGCTATCGAAATTTGTATCGACTTTATCATCGATTTTGTTATCGACATTTTTATCGGTTTTGTTGTCGATAGTTTGTTGGGTGTTATTATCGATATTGTTTTCGATAGAGTATGAAGAAAAAAAATGAAGATAAAGGAAAACAGAATAACCTAAATGTTATTAGAACGAACAGGGGTAGAGGTAGGGACCTAGAAAGTAAAAAGAGAAAAAATATAGCCTTAAGCAAAAGCAGATGTATGTATGGATGTATATTGATTATGAGGCAAAATATATATGCAACGTAAGTTTCACTTCTCCAGTGTGGCCCAGGCGCAATAACTTTTTTTTCGTCTTTTACGAGCACCAACGCACTGCAGTTAATTAAGGAACAACTTTTAAGTCCACGAAAGGCACCAAGCCAAGCCGAATGCCACAGTAGGAGCTAAATAAATATTATATGTACATTTGTACATATATGCCTACATAAATTACACAATTATTGTGCATATGTATGTGTTTTAAATAGCCTTACTTCCAACCTCATAGGCAAATTTGTGGAAATAAGCAGCCCACAAGGGTATACTAAATAGTAAGAACAAAGCGCCAACCCAGCCGTGTGCCAGTGAAGCGTGTAAACAATATTGGTGCCTAAGCTTGTTGCTTTTGATTGTGAAAGTTTTTGTGCATAAAAGGTTTGCGGACGTAGTTGTCATAAGTACACATAGTTTTATTTTTATCTCTCTTTTGGGGAAAATATTTTGGCAAGTGACAATTCCATGTTGTTAAATGTTTGACCAAACCTCAAAATATTTAGACTTACATTCGTATGTAGATATGTATTTCTGTACATATGTACATATTTATGTATACATGTTCCTACCAAGTAGTTATGTGTTCAGTTTGTGAGATATGTAAAAGTAGCTGAATATTTAGTTGTTGCTGCTCAACGATAAGCAGATTTTAATTTATGAAGTGTGTTTATTAGTTTAAGTTTGTAATTATGCCTAAGTCTGCTCAAATAGCTACTTATGTTTGTAATTTTATTAGTGTTTGTGTGTATATGCGTGTGTTTTATTTACATATGTACGCAAAAGTGTGCACGTAAATTGTTGCGGATACACATATGTATGTATTATTGTATGCGTAATTTACGCTGTATTTATGCAAATGTAAATTATGTATGCGTTAAAGTAAGTGTGAAGTAATTAAACTTTTTTAAGTAAGGGCGCGCGTTAAGTACGTTTACGTAAATTACTTTTTGGTGCGTATTTGTAGTACTTCCGTTCTACACCATTGATAAATCAGGCAAGTAAACGAGAATGGAATTAGTTTAAGGGAAGGATGCGCAGTTATTCCAGGGTCTAATGCGTTCCCCCATATCTGTACACTATGACACATATTACTTGGTTAACCAGGCAAGGAAAACGGACAATTGAGGAAGCAAAAGGATACTTACAGCTGTGGCCAAACCAAAAATAAGTGATCTAGACGGTGCAAATGAGAGCTAATCAAACTTATGATGCTTGCCAGTGATGTTGATCTTAATGTACGTAAGTAATATACCCACACATGCTAACTAACTTTTAACTGCTATAAATTTCATGCAGGGTTTAACCAAAAAACTGTGTGTAAATTTCTTTTCACAAAGAAAAATAACGATGATAGATTATAGATACTGCATACCGTTTTTTCATATCAGGTAATTTTCGCAAGATATTTTAATTTTTTTATGAAATAAAATATCATATTTTAGCAAGAAAAAAATGGAAAAATAACAAATTTTTTGTACTTTTTTTATTATCTTAATTAAAGGCTGTTCTTTTTCCAATAAATCAAGCTACTAACGAAGAAAATACGTGGTATTTATCCATCATTTTGAATGGTCTATTGAAGTTGTGCAATAACTTTTTATGAAAAAGGAGTGGGAAATAATGTTACTCATACGCCATATCGTACATGGGCGCTTTCATACATGGCGTATGAGTAACGTTTTCTATGTTAAAGTTTGGATTTTTGTTCAATCGCAATGCACACTTAAAATGAAAATAGCTTGTGAAAATTACGTCATCTATAAAAACGGTACACAGTTCCGTAATCTACAGACCAAAATTAAATTTAAAATGAAAATATCTTACAAAATTACGTCCTCTATAAAAAACGGTACACAGATCCGTAATCTACAGACCAAAATTAAGTTTACGTGTCTGGGCGTTGTTTTTTTGGTGTCATTTTAGCGTCCCTACAGTGTTATATATATTTACTTAATGTGAAATTTTATCCGCTAATTGAAAGCGAAAAAAGATCGTTTAAATAACATGAAGTTAGTGTTGAGTGGCGTTTTTTGAAATCTAAAACGGTGGATCCTAAATATATGCACAAGATTTTTAAAAATTATCGCATTCGCCATATTGCAACCGCCATTTTCACTTTTAAAAATTCATGATCATATTCTTCATTAGCGATCACAACAACCCCCGAATAACAAATTTCATGTGAATTCAATAATATTTCCAACTTTTATACGCCATATTGGATCCCACACATTGCAGTTAAAAAAATGCAACTCGACATTTAAGAATATAATGGCTTTTTTTACCTGAACCAATTTTGGAAACAGGACGATTGAATTATCCAAAATGTATGCCCCATATTTTTTATCATATTCTTAGTCAGCGGCCGGAAAACCCCCGAGTAACAAATCTCAAATTAATCCAATAATTTTTTTTTCGCCATATTGGATTTCAAAAACACCACTCATCATTTAAAAGTGAATATTTTTACCGATTTTGAAACTCTATAGCCGATTTTTTTACCTGAACAAATTTTAGAGTTGGTGGCTTCAGTTGGCGGAGAATGACTAAAATAACGAATTGTCCATATAGTGGTTTTATTTTAAATATTTACACTTGTGGCCAGCAGATTAAGGTAAGTGACATTTTGACCAGTTTTGGTTATTTTTTTTTGTTTTGTTTATTTAATGTTTGTAATTTTTTGTAATAAAATTCTAGAACATAACATAAACAGCACCACAGCATTTAAAAGTTCTTACAAAACTTTTAAAAATTCTACAAACAAAGTTTTAGGTATGCAGTTTTATAGCCCAATAAACTTTAGTAGGTTAAAGTGGAAATTTTACAACGCTATAAAAGCGCGTTGATTTTTAATATTTTTTTTTGCATTTTCCTCCATATAAAGTAATTGTCGAGTATAGTTTAAATGGGAGAAAATGTTCAAGACCGTCAGCCAAAAAAATTCCTAAAAATCAACGCGATTTTCCAGCGTTTTAAAATTTCCACTTTAACCTACTTAAATTTAATGGGTTACAAAATTTTCCAAAAATGTTAAATAAAAATTTTAAAATTATTGGGTGCAAATGGTTAATTTTTTTTGAATTTTCAAAATTGTTTTACGAAGTTTAAAATGTGGGTTTTCGTGGTGCTGGTTATGTAATTTTCTAAAATTTTATAAAAAAAAATATAAACATCAAATAGTTAAAATAAAAATAGGCAAAACTCGTCAAAATGTCCATTAACTTAGTCAGCTGACCTCAAATGTATATTAGATCTACTTTGGTTTATTAGAAAGAGCAAACATTCGATCTCAATTTTGTGCTGCCAAAAATATCTTAAATCCAAAATATCGAGTATGTAAACATGTTTATATGTACGGGTACATGTGTATATTTACATCAAAGCAGTATGAAATTTCACATAAAATCTCTCACATTTTTTTCTCTAACCATCTAAGTACGCTACCAACTATCCGCTGCAATCTTACAGCAATTCGCCACAAATTTACGATCACCTAACTTTGGGACATAAAAATTTACATCGCCATTATCACTTCACGAACATAATCATTTATCTGTCAGCGCTATTATCAATCAGCATGGAAATTTTCGGTTGTACACTCAACTCAACTCAGCTCAAGTTGGCTCTGTATAGCTCACTTTGCAATTTTACATTTTGCATTTGCAAATTTCCCACTGCAATTGACTTTCAATTTAACTCGCTTTATGCGCAGCTAAGGTTATTGCATACTTTTGACGGCGCACAATGAACCGCTTGTACATATGTACATATGTATGGGTGTGGGTGTGTTTGTGAGTAGTTGACTTGCTGCGACGTTATTAAAATGACAAAGTTGCATTTTTCAGTTATTGGAGCGCAAACTTATTGCTCTTCCTCCCACCGCTCACAGGCACACACACACACTTATAAGCAAACATACAACAAAGCCACTGTGATGGGCTATCACTATCATTCATTTTTTTCTTACTATCATGTTTTTGGCATTATTGCAGTGGTTATTGTTGTTGTAAATTTCATTGCTACTGACATGAACGGATATTAAGTAGCAACAACTTTTATTGTGCGTCATTTAAATAACAACGATAAATTATGTACATACATACATAACGGCAACACGCGGCAGAATAGTAATCAGCTAGCAATCGTACGCAGGCAGACAACATGAAGCATTCGTTGCATCACTAAATTGCAGTGTGTAGTTGCGTGCAACAATTAACGACGAGTCCTTTTGGTATGCACATAAAATTTGGCAGCACTGTAAAATGTGCAACTGTGCTACTGATATAAATGTAAATGTGGATGTGTGTGTGTATGGGAATTTGTTGTGTTATGATGAATATGTTGGTGGGATTTTATGCGTTTTTTTCTTTCTTCTTGGTATCAATAAAACGATGCAAGAATTACAATTTGCTGTCAAAACTAAAAAGAAATATGCGAAACTTTTACTTAGTTGTAATGCAGTGGTACTATTTTGATTCAAGGCTGAATACGGTCTTTAAACGTAACTTGTTTACTCTTCTAGTTAGTCGAGAGTAAAAGTTAAGTAAAATATTTTCCCAACACTAACGACAGTTGAAAGACCAGAACTTGCACGAAATGTAAAGACTAGGGTGATTGATTCGGTTTTTTCAAACCAGTTTCCAACGGTTTTTTTGGATATCTATAGGCGTTTTTTTTTAATTTTGATTTTTCGAATATCGAATAAACCGGATTTTTTATCGAACAAACCGGTTTTCTTCTTTGATTTTATACAAATCTTGACCTCACAATAAAAGTTTTGAGTTTTTCGAAGCTTTCAAGACTTTCATTAATGTTATTTGGGGATGAACAGTATATCATATTTGATTGCGAGGCCCTAACACTCAATCCGAAAAAAGTCAGAAAAAATAGCATTAAAGTGTTAAAAAAAAAATATAAAATAAGACCAAACGTGAATTTTACACTGATTTTTATTTGTGTTATCTTTAAAATAAGAAAGAAAAACTTTGAACCTCTTTTGCTTTGCTCTTTTCTAAATAAGAGCTATCTTTACAGTTAATAGTTTTATACTAATTTTGGTGCATGACTTTATACCAACATAAGCTTTTCGCAGTATGAAAACTATGTAAATGGAACCCACTTTATAGGGTTTTTTCTTAATTTCAAAATCGGGGACCGTTTTTTTTTTCAAATTCCAATTTTTCGAATAACTCGAAACCCGCTTTTATTAAAAAGGTGAATAAACGAACACCCTAGTGAAGACCCTTAGTGTGCTGCCACGTGTGGTTTCTTTTACCGCCAAACCCACCTCTTTTTTTGCCGTCTTCTGTAAGCTGGAAGTTGTTGCCCTGGTAGCGGCGTCATTTGTTTACTATAAATGGTTCCACTGCGATTCATATGAGCAGCTCATATTTGGATTTTCACCATTATATTGAAGAATTTGCCTTCACTTAAACCCAGTTTGTTCTTGAACGAAGCGGAGATATCCTTGCTAATTCGAAATAAGGTAAATTTTTGTGCAGCTACACTCTTCATAGCCATATTAGATTTATGGTGGTACCAAATTTAGACATTGTATTATAGCGGCATCTTCTCTTCGTGGCATAAAAAATTGGCTCTAAAATCTACGAAAAAGTGGTGTTTGTCGATTTTTTTTATCTAAGATCTTTTGCGGGAGCCGATACCCTTTAAAAATCTGTTCAACGGTGACTTTGCTTACGAAGGTCAAATCGGTAGGTTTAAGAACAGCTTCAGCCTTTCGCACATAATTGTCCTTAGGGTTGGGCACGTTGTCTTGTGGATTGGGAAAAATACACTCAAACCAAATTCTGCTTAAAAGCATAAGAAGCACACGCTTCCAGCTCTTCATCACCGGCTTTGAACAGCTCAGTCGGTATACCGCCGCCCCTTGGGGCTTTGTTGTTTGCAATGCGCATTTTTGCTATTCTCACCTCATTTTGGTCGATTTGGGTATGTGAGATTCGTTCTTTTATTTTGATCTGACCTCGTCTTTGTCAAACGCGCCATTTGTTTCACAATTCATAGGAATTAGACATGTTTCCTTCATATCTCAAATGTGCTCTGAGCGTATGTCGTCAGGTTTTCATTTGCACTAGCCCTGGTCTTGGCTTTTTCCATTATTTGGATTTATTTGTATTTTTTAGTACAAAGTGCGGAAAAAGAAACAAAAATTTGAAGGAAATCGGTTCTCTTGTTCCATTTAATAAATGTTACATAATCATGGGCGTAGCCAGGTAGGGGCTGGGGGGGGCTCGCGCCCCCCCCCCCCCCTTACTTTCAAATTTTCCTTATATATATATAAAATAGTACCCTGAAATGCCAGCTTAATAGAGTCGAGCCCCCATCGTCGCATGAAAAATGTTAAGTCTTATGAAAAAATGTCGACAAAATTAAATTTCTTTTTAGTTTTTAGAAAAATTTTGTGTATACAGTTTTATAGATAAGTAAATTTTAGTACAATAAAGTGCAAGATGCTAGTGGCTAAGAGTTCGCGTTGATTTTTAATATTTTTTTTCGCTAACTTTTCGAGTATATCTGCATGTTGTGTAGTTTATATTATTATTACATATATTATTAAAAATCGAAGCTAACTTTGAGCCGTTTGAAACTTGCACTTTATTATAATTTTCTTTTCTATAAAACTGCATACCTAAACTTTTTCTATGAGCTAAAAAAAAAGTTTTGGTGAACATTTTTTTATAACATTTAAAATCTTGTTGTTTTCAACTAGTTTTTATTATATAACATTCATTAAAAACGACCTCAAGCCCAATACAATTTTTTAACTGGGACAGAATAATGGATTATTTCTTTTTTTTTAATTACTACTTTTTCTGCACTTGGCACTAAAAAATGTAATACAAGGAAATAAAAATTCTAAAATCGGTCGCAACTGGTCTCTTGCAAATTTTATAAGCTTTCATAAAAAAAGAATATACATAAAATTAAGTGAAAAATTAAGGCTCCAGTGAATTATGAACAGGTAATGCCAGTTTTGAACCACTTTGCCATGGCATTACCCTAACGACTTCAAAGCCTGGATTGACGTCAAACGAGGTTATGCTGAGTGTTTGGTGGTATCGGAAGGGAATTGATACATTATGAAGGAGCGACCAGAATTGGCCAACAAAAAGGAAGTTGTTCCAGGTCAGACACATTTTTGATGACTCGGAACAACTTAATATAATTTATTTCGAACGTTCTAATACATCCACCGTATAGCTCGTACCTTTCACCGGCTTGCTTTAATTTGTTTCGGTCTCTGCAAAACTTCTTTGATAGTAAAAAAAAAATGGCCGACCGCAGAGCCGCTGAAAATCACTTAGCCAAGTTTCTCTTCTATAAACCACAGAAGTTTGATGAGAGTTTAAATATTTTGAAATATGTATTTATGTAGCTGTCTAAATTTTTGTACAGTCAAGAATTCTTTGGTTTAAATCCATATGTACATACGTATGCATATATATTTTTTTAGTTTTCTGGATGAATATATTTTCCTTAAAACTCGTTATCATTGCTATTCAAATATTATCACTTAAAGTATAAAAATCTGATGAAAGCACTTTCACTTAAATCAAACAAAGATAAACATATTTACGAGCAACTAGTTTCCAGTTAGTTGACATTCGCTTCAAAACATAAAATTGCGCTTTCACTACTCAACTCTGGCTAGCAAGATTGCCCGCTATTTATGTTGTTGCTGTCAACGACGCGCCGTTACGCTCATCAATCAGTGTCTGTCGCACTACTACCATGCTAAGTATGTATATGCAATATCTATTCTAAGTATTCCCACCTAACGGCCCTTCTCGCTCTGCCCAGCTGAATCTCAATGTGTTATCTTTACCTGCCTGTAAATCTTGAAAGTCAGCCAGAGCAACGAAACGCTAAAAACTTTGCTTCAACTACTTTCGCCTAATTTTGTTTACCTTCACAAAGTTTTGTGCAATATTAATTTAAACGCCGACACAATGGTTGCCACATAAATACATACATATGTACATATTTTCATTGTGCGCCTGCTATGTAGTTGAAGTTGTAGCAACATGGTTGGCGCTGTCAGTGGCACAGCTTGGCTGCAAATGACGTTCTTCCTTTCATGACGCGTGTGCAACATTAATCAAATCAAATGGAGGGAAATGTTGAACGAGGTCTTGCTAGTGCATACGTACATACTATGTATATGGGTTGTTCCATACCAAAACGGAGGGGGTTTCACACTTCATGTGTTTCATTTGTTTCAAATTTTTAGGGTTGATGCA
>NW_023458556.1:31344940-31346292 GCF_013731165.1 Rhagoletis pomonella
ATGTTATGTTATACCAAGTACTAAGCTAAACTCCCCTCCACTTAACCCATTCCAACTAATGTTATTTTAGCTCATTCAACTTACATAAACTATCCTTAATTTTATCGGTTGAATTTCAACCGCTGGGCGAACACTAGTTTAAATAATCTCCAATGTACTCTTACAGTTTCGAGCGTTTTCATTGATCCTAGAAAATTATATTGACTCAAGAAGAAATAACTTATTTTCTTACATGTAATTCCTATGGGAAAACTAAAAGTTTGACGCGGGACCTCTTACAATTGCCCTAAAGAGGGGAGATTCATGGACGCTCATTACTTACCTGGTCTGATGTACATACACCATATACATATAAATATATTTTTGTTAAATATTTATATTTTTCATTAAAATAATACCCAGAAGGACAACATCTTTATAAGCTAGATTAATTGCACGTCGAAGATTGACTTTATTCATTAACTATTGATTAATTATATAATTCGTAGGTTTTTTCTTACTGCGTTATGATGCTGAATGTTGCAGGTGGGGGATAGTAAAAAATTTGGATGTAAATTTGAGCTGAATCCCCATAAAAATGTGTGGTAACAGACAGACAATTGATATTCCAAGAGAAATGTTTACTGAAAGCAAAATAAGTCAGTTCACATTAAACATTAACCCGGCTTGCAATGAACTTTACTTTATCGGTTTCCGAAAATATTGAAAAACTAAAAGGAACCATAACAAAAAGGTAACTGTGCGTAAGTCATAAATTGCTGAGAAAAACTTAAGTTTTGTCATTCGGTGGGAGTTTTATGTCTTCCATAATTTTTACTGAAAGATATAAATACATAAACATGTACGAGGGCGGATAACTTTCGTAATTGTTTGTAATACCCCAGTAGGGAAAGCTGGCAGTTGTGAACTTGATGACTTGCGGCAGAGACGCCAGTTTACTTTGCTACTCAGCTAATTCATCTTTCATCGTTTTTGCCGTACTAGGTACTGGCGTCCTTGAGGAGCGTCTAATCAATGGATTAAATTTGCATTGCCAGTTAGGCATCAAGTAGAAATACTTGCTGCGACATATCAGTAAACGGGACAGTCGGTATATTCATCACTAGTTAAAGAACTAGTTAATTCTATATTTTGGTTCGCACTACTTCAACAAGTAGGTACTTAGTCGACGGAAAATTTTATTTTATTTTTTATTATTTTATTTGTTATCGTAAAAAAAAATATATATTATGAGACTCAAATAGTTTTTTGAATTGCTTTTAATTTTACAGTTATTTCATAATTTTTTGTAATATTATTTTTTTGTATTTAATTGTTTCAAAAATAAAAATATTTTTTTCTATATTTAGTGT
>NW_023458556.1:31346392-31353330 GCF_013731165.1 Rhagoletis pomonella
AAAAAAAAGAAGACAAAAACACATAGCGAATCGCAAAGGCTTTCAAAGCAATGGAGGAAAAAGCGGATAAAAGCAGTTGAAACTAAAACTGACACTGAAACTATTGCCATATATTGGCATTAGCGATGTTGAAGCGAAAGTAGAGTGCCTGCCGTTTGGTGGGTGTTTGGAGGGGCGTTCAAAGCTGCTACGAGAATGTACATACTTACATAGGTATGTATATATGAGAAGTTCTGTGAAAACAGTTATGCACGGATATTTGTTTGTCCGAACGTTTTTTTTTTTGTGTCAAGCAACGACATACAAGTGGCAGTTAGAATTGTGGCAACAAGTCGGTATGTGCGGACCTTTTTCTTGCGCATAACAGGAATTGTGTTGCACATATAAATCTTCGCTAAAAATGTACTTACCAAGTGTAAGTGAGTATTTAAGTTGCTTAGTGAGCGCTGCTTAAGTGCTGAAAGATGTGCTAGAATAGTTTGCTTGGGAATGAAGTACAATGGAAACAGAAAGTAATGGAAAAATATCAATTATACGTATATGTAAGTGCACAGGGATATATTTTCACCTTTATTTGAAAAGTAGGAACACGAAACACAGAATAAACGAAATAATCTCGGCCCGAATTGGAAGTTATTTATTTTGGGATAATCATAAGTTATCATTATATGACTGATTGATTTATAGAATTCCTAGTGCAGAGGGGATAAAAACCGCGTTTAACAGAACCGTGTGGCTTTGACAACTTTGCACTCTATTATTCTTATGGAGCAGCACCTGCTAGCTTATCCAAGTTTGATTTTTTTTAAATATATTATACCTTCTAAATATAAATAAAAGGAACGTATTTGGGTGAAGCGTCAGTGTTGGCATTTATAACATTAAAATAATGGAAAACTTTGTTTACCAATAACCCAGCATAAACACCACCACCAATGTCAGCCTGGAGATCAAGCGAAGAATAACGCTTGTCAATAGCTACTAATTTGTGCTGGGTAGGCAGTTGAAAAGCAGAGCACTTTCTCGATGAACAAAAATTACTCTGAAACTTTCTGATCATGCCCGACCTTTTATATGGCGCAGCAACATTGACGGATGTCGAGCAGAGATGAGAAGGCCTTGGAGGCTTTCGATACGTGTATCGGAGAAGTCGAAGTGACGAGCTGTTCGAGGTTTTTAATGACGAATGGATGAGAAGGTGCTAGGGAAAAAATCCTTCAACTTGCCTCCCATGGGTGTAACGAAAGCAAGGGCGCCCGCGAAAACAATGGAAGAACGAAAGGTAATTGGCGAAATTTTATGGCGAATTTTTTTGAAGACAAATTTTGTCTAGCATATACAAGTCTTTTTTTCGACGGCGCACTACACTCAAGCGGCCGATTGTGACCAGCTTAATTCCCTTCAAGATAAATCGACCAATCGCTAAATACACTGGTTTACAGCCAAAATGTTCTATGGATGCCACTATCGAGTTCCTATGTAGAATTGCTCGGTGATTCCGAAATTCGAGACATTTCTTTTTCAATGGATACATTTTCGAGATATTTGCAATTTACCGTTATGCAGCTTAAAAAATGGTGGTTTCACTTACTCATGTATATCTTACGAACCAATTGAATAATCGTAATACGAGATATGGGAAATGAATTATTTTGATAATAGCCAAAACGTTTCAACAGAAACGATTGAATTTTTTTCGGTAAATGTTAAAGTTAACGTTACAATGCATCCTTGTTAAATATTAATTACTATTCCAGTTAGCCAAATAAATTTCATATTATATCTATAAACATCTTGCTCATTAACATGACTACGGAATAAAGAAACCACAAAAAGCACTGCAAGTAATTTGGAAAATATATATGAACCCCGTTGTGATTAACGTGAATTGCATACTCACATATTTACGTGAAAATCTCTGCTAAAATCGACATCTGAAATTGGTTCCATTCTGTACAATACACGCTAGGTAACTACTACTCCAAAGAACTATAGTTTTGTTTTTTGTTCCTACACTTTGCGCTAAAACAATAAGAAGTAATTAAATGTTCGGCAGCTGTCACTGATGAGCAAGCTGATGATGAATTTATTTATACCACAAGACACAATAATAGAGTGGTGCGTTAGGCTGGGTCGCGAAAATTGTTCAGTAATTACTTCGCCTAATTTGAAAGTTTACTTTGAGAGGATTTTGATCTAAAACAAAATTCGGTCCTAGAAAATTTAATGCTAGTATTCAGTGAGTGAGTATCATCTCAATTTAAAAAATTTGGGACTATCAATTTGTGTTACTTTTTGTGACTTGAGATGGTTTGGGGATATACAGTACGAGAGAGATTCACAAAAAGTCCACCAAAAATGTGTAGTGAAAACAAACAGAGACAGCCAACTGATATCATGTATACACTATGTCTTTTTTTCTCGCTTCTTACTGAATACCAGGGTAAGTTAAAATTATCAGCCATCCAAAATTGCCAATTTTGGCTGTCTTGAGGCGTAGAGCGGGCGGACATTTTTATGGCGTCAAAATCATCTAAATGTAGGCTTTCAAACTAAATGCTCGATTTCTTGCCTTTTGTTTGGGAACCGACCCGGTCTATGGTACATATACGCATAAATATGTAGTATGTATACGGTGACCCTTCGTACCGATTACTCTTTATTAGAAGTCTACTTGCATTCTGGCCTAAAGACAATTCGGACAAACTATGATTTTGGTTATGTTTTATTCTGTGAAACTGGCACTATCGCTATATTGCAGTCTATCATGCTTGCTTCAATTCTTTTTAAGGTTTTTATAACAACTTATAGATTTTATTTTATTTACTTGAATATAGTGAAATTAAAAAAAAATGAATACTAGTTTCCTCAAAAATTCATGGATATGAAAAATATAAGCTGTATATATTTTCTGTATATATTTTTGCGATAACTTTTCAAATTTTTTCTTTTTATTTTGTTTAAGATAAAACTGCATTAAAAGATGTTTTGTCCTTTTATTCTAAAAACCAAATTTTATTTTCGGATTCGATGCTTCAGAAATTTAGTGATTTTGCCGAACAGAAATCTGGTCACCGTAAGTATGTACCATGCACATATGCAGGCATTCATACATACTTATGTATGTACGTATATCAGTATTTATATTATGCATACAAGTATTTCTAATTAAGTCAAGTGTTATTGTAAATAATTTCGATTGAGCAAGGGAGTATATAACAAATATTTGTGCCAACTTGCAAAATTTTTTGCAACAACAGAAGCCATGCATTTGTATTTATTAGTTAAACTTTGTTGCTATGTTTCAAAACATGTTGTATATTTATTCATGTAGATATGTGCAAAAGCAAGTAAAATCATTTGCTGACTTGAACCGCTGCAACAATAGTAGTATGTAATAATTTTCAATGTGAATAACACCAAAAGTCGTTAAAATGCGTATACACATCCCTATATAAAACCGTGTAATGGTGTTGGCTCTTCGAAGTCATAGCTGTTTTCAGGAAACATACGCCTTTATTTACACCGTTAATTTATATGTGTGTTTGTATGTACGTTTGTGTATAAATACATCTACATACACACACATATGTATTTTGGATGACTACTACTAGCTCTTATCAAAGATGCCGCTAAATGCATAGCATTAGATGTCAAAACAAATGTAAATGTAAATTTAATTAAACATTTAAATGAGTTACGGAAGGATGTGAGCTTCAGTTTGGCATGCGGAAGGCTTGTGTAAATAGTAAATAGTGATATCACTGAGAAGAAGAGCACAATCGCCTTGGTGGATTGCGAAAAGAAAATATTTACTTTAAATTTAGTTAACTAAAACGTAGTTTAGGTAAAAGTAAGCTTTCTATAGTGGCTGTAAATCTATTTCTATATTAGTCATATAAGCACTGTTTAAGGTTTTTGGTACGTTAATCAATATCATTTTATTAAAACGTGAATATTTCGCTCAAAGGATGCCCCTATCCAGTTCCTATGTTGAATCGTCCACTGATGCCGAAAATCAAGATATTTTTTCTATGCATAGGTTTTTTAGGTATTTGCAATTTACGGTTATTCAGCTAAAAAAAATCACATATACCTTACGAACCAATTGAACGACTCTAATACGATATACGGTAAATGAAAGCTACCAAAAATTTCCATAAAGCCTGAATGCAGCACTTTTCGATAGGCCTGATGATTTCTGAGAAATTATTAATTAATTATTTCATTTTTTTTTATGAAAAAACTTAAGAAAATTCAAACTTTAGATAACATTGGGAAAATAAAAATAACGAATTATTTGTCCCTTCTATTTGTATGAAAGCCTGTTCCTTAAAAAAAAATAGTAATTATAATAAAATTAAGCTCCCAATGAAGCAAATCGATGGGTAAAGTAAAAGGGAATGAGTGATCAAATGAAAATGCACAAAGATTTTTTGTATGAAAAATTAGCAGCAAATAATATTACTAATTCGCCAGGCTCATAATTCATACAAAAAATATTTGCGCATTTTCATTTGACCACTTTAATTTATGCACAGAACATTTTTGATGTAAACCAGTGTTATGGGACCTTGCAATAAACCAACATGTATGTATGTATATAAATCAAAGTACTTACATAATTGCTGAGAATGGAAAACTTAGTCGACCTAAGGGAGGAGGGAACTATGAATATATATAACTTTTTCGGGCAACAGAGGGACTATTCTGTCGAGCCTGGTAATGCTGCTCATTAGGCTAAGAAACCGGCTGTTGAAGTAGATACATATAAAAAATAAATTAATTTAGGAGATTCAGAAGGTACCATTATTAGCCTTATCGCCATAATGTAAATATTTTAACCACAAACTTTGTAAACCATTTTTTAACAGGGACCGTAACTGTTACAATTTTTACTTCACAAATCGCTCTTCAACAATTATTTTTTGACTTTTCTTTAATTACTCCTTAAGTAACAGATATTTCTGATTTTTATTTTATACATCTAAAATAACAGTTATTTAAATTTTTATCTAAATAATCTGCAAAAAACAGTCATTTTGGATTTTGATATTACATGTCCTAGATAACAGTTATTGAAGACTTTTGTTAATTAAAGTCATCACTAAAAATCAGTCAGTGACTTTTTTTTTAAATCATAATCATTCTCCAATACCTTCTTAACTGCAAAAAATGATAATGACTTCAATACTTTTCACTTACAAGATAAAAGTCAGTGACTGATTTATGTTAATGACTTTTAAAAGTAAAAGTCATTGGTTATTTTTTTTTATTTATGACTTTTATAAATAATAATCTTCAATAACTGTTGTCTAAGACATATTATATAAAAATCAGAAATAATTGTTATTTTGGATTTATAAAATGAAAATAAAAAATAATTGTTATATTTTTACATTTTGCATAAAAATTACAAAAAAAAATTTGTTTTGAAATTAGATTCTCGGTGAAAAAAATCGGTTGATATGTACGTCTTAATTGTAGACCATTTCCTTCATAGTGTATTTTTCAATGACAGTTTTCATCAACAACTGTTATGTTCGGTCCCTGTTTTTTAATGAATGGTATTACGACAATGCGCTTGTTATGACAGCAATGGAATTCTCTAATTATAAATACATACACTCAATCTCTAAATCATTGACTATTCAAGTGATATTTATGGAGCAATAATTTTAAACTAATAACAATAAAACTAACTACATACATACATAGTTGCACATTGCTTTTGCTAATCCCATTCAACTGATGAAATTTATTCACACTCTACCAGCAAGCAAACCACGTGAATGTGAAAATACTTGAGCGCTTACATGCATACATATATGTAGGTATGTATGTGATTACGAGTTTACTTATTTACCCACAAATTATTCGACCATTCTAAGTCATACCAAGAATTTCAAATCCTTTTTAATTGAATTTACTTTGTACATACATGGAATTTCATGATTGCATCTGGTTCATCAAAAATAGTGCCTAATTAAATTAAAGTTTTACAAATCTGATTTGCAGCCACAGAAACAAGTAACTGGCAACAGGCAGCAATAACAACTGTACTGAACAAATTAGATACATTTACACACAAATGCACCAAAGTTATGCTTCCCTCTAATTTGACCTCGCCATTGTAGAGGGTATCTAATTTTGTAATGCATTCATAAGATCTTGCATACATACATAAGTACTTTCTGTGGTGCATAAGTTATTCGGTTCCCTAAAAACTTTATAAAGTTCAACTGAGGAACGCATACATACATATGTATGTATGTATATGGGGCGTTCCATACCAAAACGGACGGGGTCCACATTTGAGCTTGATTAATACATTCTTAGAAACTTTACAACACAAAAACAAAAACAAATCGATTTAATATTTTTCCAAATATCTCGAGAACGGGGCGAGGAAAAAGTTTGAAAAAATTCACACATACACACATGAAAATTTTATATAAAAAGAAATATTTTTAAATTTCTTTTCTTGTAAAATTTTTCACGTAATAAAAAATGATAAAAATGATAAAAAAAAAACACTCAAATTATTGAAGAGTGCACCCCATAATACTATACTTAAATATTGCGCAATACTCAGAGCTACAATTGTGACTTTTTTAAATATTTTTTGAGATGGCATATTTTCAAAAACAATTTTTTTTATTAAAAAATGTGTATGTAAAAAATTTTTAAAGAAAAAAAAAAATATAAAAATATTTCTTTTCATAGAGTTTTGATGTGTGTATATGTGATTTTTTTCAAATTTTTTCCTCGACTCGTTCTCGAGATATTTGTAAAACTATAAAATCGATTTGTTTTTGTTTTTGTGCCGTAAAGTTTTTAAAAATGTATTAATCAAGCTCAAATTTTATATTTATTTTTTATTTATGTGAATGCATCAACCCTAAAAATTTGAAACAAATGAAACACATGAAGTGTGA
>NW_023458556.1:31353430-31360220 GCF_013731165.1 Rhagoletis pomonella
TCACACTTCATGTGTTTCATTTGTTTCAAATTTTTAGGGTTGATGCAAAAACATAAATAATAAACAAATATTAAATTTGTGATTGATTAATACATGTTTAAAAACTTAACAACACAAAAACCAAAACAAATCAATTTAATAGTTTTCCAAATATCTCGAAAACGGGTCGAGGAAAAAATTTGAAATAAATCACATATACAGACATCAAAATTGTCTATGAAAAGAAATATTTTTACATTTTTTTTCTTAAAAAATTTTTCACATACACATTTTTTGATAAAAAAAAATTGTTTTTGAAAATATTCCATCTCAAAAAAAAAGTCACAATTGTAGCTCTAAGTATTGCGCAATATTTAAGTATAGTATTATGGGATGCACTCTTCAATAATTTGAGAAAATAAATTTAAAAATATTTCTTTTTATATAGAATTTTGATGTGTGTATGTGTGAATTTTTTCAAACTTTTTCTCGCCCCGTTCTCGAGATATTTGGAAAAATATTAAATCGATTTGTTTTTTTTTTTTTGTGTTGTAAAGTTTTTAAAAATGTATTAAGCACGCTCAAATGTGGACCCCGTCCGTTTTGGTATGGAACGCCCCATATACATACATACATATGTATGTATCCGTTCCTCAGTTGAACTTTATAAAGTTTTTAGGGAACCGAATAACTTATGCACCACAGAAAGTACTTATGTATGTATGCAAGATCTTACAAATGCATTACAAAATTAGATACCCTCTACAATGGCGAGGTCAAATTAGAGGGAAGCATAACTTTGGTGCATTTGTGTGTAAATGTATCTAATTTGTTCAGTACACTTGTTATTGCTGCCTGTTGCCTGTTGCTTGTTTCTGTGGCTGCAAATCAGATTTGTAAAACTTTAATTTAATTAGGCACTATTTTTGATGAACCAGATGCAATCATGAAATTCCGTGTATGTACAAAGTAAATTCAATTAAAAAGGATTTGAAATTCTTGGTATGACTTAGAATGGTCGAATAATTTGTGGGCAAATAAGTAAACTCGTAATCACATACATACCTACATATATGTATGCATGTAAGCGCTCAAGTATTTTCACATTCACGTGGTTTCTTGTTGGTAGAGTGTGAATAAATTTCATCAGTTGAATGGGATTAGCAAAAGCAATGTGCAACTATGTATGTATGTAGTTAGTTTTATTGTTATTAGTTTAGTCCATAAATATCACTTGAATGGTCAATGATTTTGAGATTGAGTGTATGTATTTATAATTAGAGAATTCCTTTGCTGTCATAACAAGCGCATTGTCGTAATATCATTCATTAAAAAACAGGGGCCGAACATAACAGTTGTTGATGAACACTGTCATTGAAAAATACACTATGCAGGAAATGGTCTACAATTAAGAAGTACATATCAACCGATTTTTTTTCACCGAGAATCTAATTTCGAAATAAATTTGTTTGTAATTTTTATGCAAAATGCAATAATATAAAAATTATTTTTTATTTTCATTTTATAAATCCAAAATAAGAATTATTTTTTGATTTTTATATAATATGTCTTAGACAACAGTTATTGAAGATTTTTACTTATAAAAATCATAAATAAAAAAAACAGCCAATGAATTTTACTTTTAAAAGTCATCAATATAAATCAGTCACTGACTTTTATCTTGTAAGTGAAAAGTATTGAAGTCATTATCATTTTTTGCAGTTAAGAAGGTATTGGAGAATGATTATGATTTAAAAAAAAAAAGTCACTGACTGATTCTTAGTGATGACTTTAATTAACAAAAGTCTTCAATAACTGTTATCTAAGACATGTAATATCAAAATTCAAAATGACTATTTTTTGTACGGTCCCTGTTAAAAAGTGGTTTACAAAGTTTGTGGTTAAAATATTTACATTATGGCGATAAGGCTAATAATGGTACCTTCTGAATCTCCTAAATTAATTTATTTTTTATACGTATCTACTTCAACAGCCGGTTTCTTAGCCTAATGAGCAGCATTACCAGGCTCGACAGAATAAGCCCTCTGTTGCCCGAAAAAAATTATATATGTTCATAGTTCCCTCCTCCCCTTAGGTCGACTAAGTTTTCCATTCTCAGCAATTATGTAAGTACTTTGATTTATATACATACATACATGTTGGTTTATCGCAAGGTCCCATAACACTGGTTTACATCAAAAATGTTCTATGGATAAATTAAAGTGGTCAAATGAAAATGCGCAAATATTTTTTGTATGAATTATGAGCCTGGCGAATTAGTAATATTATTTGCTGCTAATTTTTCATACAAAAAATCTTTGTGCATTTTCATTTGATCACTCATTCTCTTTTACTTTACCCATCGATTTTCTTCATTGGGAGCTTAATTTTATTATTATTTTTTTTTTTTTTTTAGGAACAGGCTTTCATACAAATAGAAGGGCCAAATAATTCGTTATTTTTATTTTCCCCCTGTTATCTAAAGTTTGAATTTTCTTCATTTTTTTCATAAAAAAAAAACAATGAAATAATTAGTAAATAATTTCTCAGAAACCATCAGGCCTATCGAAAAGTGCTGCATACAGGGTTTATGGAAATTTTCGGTAGCTTTCATTTACCGTATTTCGTATTAGAGTCGTTCAATTGGTTCGCAAGGTATATGTGATTTTTTTTTTTATCTGAATAGCCGTAAATTGCAAATACCTAAAAAACCTATGCATAGAAAAAATATCTTGATTTTCGGCATCAGTGGACGATTCAACATAGGAACTGGATAGGGGCATCCTTTGAGCGAAATATTCACGTTTTAATAAAATTATATTAATTAACGTACCAAAAACCTTAAACAGTACTCATATGACTAATATAGAAATAGATTTACAGCCACTATAGAAAGCTTACTTTTAACTAAACTACGTTTTAGTTAACTAAATTTAATGTAAATATTTTCTTTTCGCAATCCGCCAAGGCGATTGTGCTCTTCTTCTCAGTGATATCACTATTTACTATTTACACAAGCCTTCCGCATGCCAAACTGAAGCTCACATCCTTCGGTACGGTAACTCATTTAAATGTTTAATTAAATTTACATTTACATTTGTTTTGACATCTAATGCTATGCAATTAGCGGCATCTTTGATAAGAGCTAGTAGTAGTCATCCAAAATACATATGTGTGTGTATGTAGATGTATTTATACACAAACGTACATACAAACACACATATAAATTAACGGTGTAAATAAAGGGATATGTACCCTGAAAGCAGCTATGACTTCGAAGCGCCAGCACCATTACATAGCTACACGGATTTATATAGGGATGTGTATACGCATTTTTACGCCTTTTGGCATTGAAAATTATTACATACTACTATTGATGCAGCGGTTCAAGTCAGCAAATGCACATATCTACTTGAATAAATATACAATATTGTTTGAAATATAGCAACACAGTTTAACTAATAAATACAAGTGCATGGTTTCTGTTGTTGCAAAAAATTTTGCAAGTTGGCACAAATATTTGTTATCTACTCTCTTGCTCAATCGAAATTATTTACAATAACACTTGACTTAATTAGAAATACTTGTATGCATAATATAAATATATAAATACTGATATACGTACATACATATGTATGTATGTATGCCTGCATATGTGCATGGTACATACTTACGGTGACCAGATTTCTGTTCGGCAAAATCGTTAAATTTCTGAAGCATCGAATCCGAAAATAAAATTTGGTTTTTAGAATAAAAAGACAAAACATCTTTTAATGCAGTTTTATCTTAAACAAAACAAAAAGAAAAAATTTGAAAAGTTATCGCAAAAATATATACAGAAAATATATACAGCTTATATTCTTCATATCCATGATTTTTTGAGGAAACTAGTATTAATTTTTTTTTTTAATTTCACTATATTAAAGTAAATAAAATAAAATCTATAAGTAATTATAAGAACCTTAAAAAGAATTGAATCAAGCATGATAGACTGCAATATAGCGATAGTGCCAGTTTTACAGACTAAAACATAACCAAAATCATAGAAAATAAGGATGCAGGCTTCTTTGTGCTAATGAAAGTGTGGCCAAGTTTGTCCGAATTGTCTGTAGGCCAGAATGCAAGTAGACTTCTAATAAAGAGTAATCGGTACGAAGGGTCACCGTATACATACTACATATTTATGCGTATATGTACCATAGACCGGGTCGGTTCCCAAACAAAAGGCAAGAAATCGAGCATTTAGTTTGAAAGCCTACATTTAGATGATTTTGACGCCATAAAAATTTCCGCCCGCTCTACGCCTCAAGACAGCCAAAATTGGCAATTTTGGATGGCTGATAATTTTAACTTACCCTGGTATTCAGTAAGAAGCGAGAAAAAAAGACATAGTACATACATGATATCAGTTGGCTGTCTCTGTTTGTTTTCACTACACATTTTTGGTGGACTTTTTGTGAATCTCTCTCGTACTGTGTATCCTCAAACCATCTCAAGTCACAAAAAGTAACACAAATTTATAGTCCCAAATATTTTAAATTGAGATGATACTCAGTTACTGAATACCAGAATTAAATTGTCTAGGACGGAATATTGTCTTAAATCAAAATCCTCTCAAAGTAAACTTTCAAATTAGGCGAAGCAATTACTGAAAAATTTTCGCGACCCAGCCTAATGCACCACTCTATTATTGTGTCTTGTGGTATAAATAAATTCATCATCAGCTTGCTCATCAGTGACAGCTGCCGAACATTTAATTACTTCTTATTGTTTTAGCGAAAAGTGTAAGAACAAAAAACAAAACTATAGTTCTTTGGAGTAGTAGTTACCTAGCGTGTATTGTACAGAATGGAACCAATTTCAGATGTCGATATTAGCAGAGATTTTCATGTAAATATGTGAGTTTGCAATTCCCGCTAAGCACAACGGGGTTCATACATATATATTTACCAAATTACTTGCAGTGCTTTTTGTGGTTTATTTATTCCGTAGTCATGTTAATGAGCAAGATGCTTATAGATATAATATGAAATTTATTTGGCTAACTGGAATAGTAATTAACATTTAACAAGAATGCATTGTAACGTTAACTTTAACATTTACCGAAAAAAATTCAATCGTTTCTGTTGAAACGTTTTGGCTATTATCAAAATAATTCATTTCCCATATCTCGTATTACGATTATTCAATTGGTTCGTAAGATATACATGAGTAAGTGAAACCACCATTTTTTAAGCTGCATAATGTTAAATTGAAAATATCTCGAAAATGTATCCAATGAAAAAGAAATGTCTCGAATTTCGGAATCACCGAGCAATTTTACATAGGAATTCGATAGTGGCATCCATAGAACATTTTTGCTGTAAACCAGTGTATTTATAGATTGATCGATTTCTCTTGAAGGGTATTAAGCTGATCCCAATCGGCTGCTTGAGTGTAGTGCGCCGTCGAAACAAAGACTTGAATATGCTAGACAAAATTCTTCTTCAAAAAAATTCGCCATAAAACTTCGCCAATTACCATTCGTTCTTGCATTGTTTTCGTGGGAGCCCTTGCTTTCCTAATGCCGATGGATGAAGGATTTTTTCACTAGCCCCTTCTCATCCATTCGTCGTTAATAATCTCGAATAACTCATCATTTCATCTTCTTCGATACACGTATCGAAAGCCTCCAAAGCCTTCTCATCTTTGTTCGACATCCGTCAATGTTGCTGAGCCATATAAAAGGTCGGGCATGATCAGAAAGTTTCAGAGTAATTTTTGTTCATCGAGAAAGTGCTCTGCTTTTCAACTGCCTACCCAGCACAAATTAGTACCTATTGATAAGCGTTATTCTTCGCTTGATCTCCAGGCTGACATTGGTGGTGGTGTTTATGCTGGGTTATTGGTAAACAAAGTTTTCCATTATTTTAATGTTATAGATGCCAACACTGACGCTTCACCCAATTACGTTCCATTTATTTATATTTAGAAGGTATAATATATTCAAAAAAAAATCAAACTTGGATAAGCTAGCAGGTGCTGCTCCATAAGAATAATAGAGTGCAAAGTTGTCAAAGCCACACGGTTCTGTTAAACGCGGTTTTTATCCCCTCTGCACTAGGAATTCTATAAATCAATGAGTCATATAATGAAAAGTTATGATTATCCCAAAATAAATAACTTCAAATTCGGGCCGAGATCATTTCGTTTATTCTGTGTTTCGTGTTCCTACTTTTCAAATAAAGGTGAAAATATATCCCTGTGCACTTACATATACGTATACTTGATATTTTTCCATTACTTTCTGTTTCCATTGTACTTCATTCCCAAGCAAACTATTCTAGCACATCTTTCAGCACTTAAGCAGCGCTCACTAAGCAACTTAAATACTCACTTACACTTGGTAAGTACATTTTTAGCAAAGATTTATATGTGCAACACAATTCCTGTTATGCGCAAAAAAAAGGCCCGCGCATACCGACTTGTTGCCACAATTCTAACTGCCACTTGTATGTCGTTGCTTGACAAAAAAAAAAAACGTTCGGACAAACAAATATCCGTGCACAAATGTTTTCACAGAACTTCTCATATATACATACCTACATACATACATATGTAAGTATGTACATTCTCGTAGCAGCTTTGAACGCCCCTCCAAGCACCCACCAAACGGCAGGCACTCTACTTTCGCTTCAACATCGCTAATGCCAATATATGGCAATAGTTTCAGTGTCAGTTTTAGTTTCAACTGCTTTTATCCGCTTTTTCCTCCATTGCTTTGTAAGCCTTTGCGATTCGCTATGTGTTTTTGTCTTCTTTTTTTTTGTGT
>NW_023458556.1:31360320-31364490 GCF_013731165.1 Rhagoletis pomonella
TAATAGCGACTTTCCGAATCCCAACTTTTACATTTGCCGCAAACATAGCCGCATATAGGACGACGGAAACAATGGTCAAAATAACAGCAAAAGAAATAATCAAATGCTGTACAATAAACCCCTGGCAGGAGCAAATCTATAACATTTGTTGCGCTCTGCCTTTCTACTTGTTTAACTGCTAACGGTTAACGGGCTTCCCATGGCGTGCCACTGCGGCTGTAAATGTGGGTCACTTATTTGTTTTGGAGGAGGGGGAAATTGAGCTGGTTTTTAGAGAGATAAAGGGCGTTGGCAGAGAAAAATATTGTTAGTCAAGTGTGTCTGCATGTATGTATGTATGTACTTGTATTGTGAGTAGGTACTTTCAGTCGTTTGCAAAAATAGCAGCAACAAATCGAATTTTGTGTCGTGTAACAGCAGAATATCCAATTTGCCGCAGCCACATTGTTTGACTGACCGACTGACTGCCTGCCCGCGAGGGGTCATGCGGCTCTCGAACTTACGACAGACTTTTGGACTTTTCGACCTTTGGACATTTGACGTTGCTTGCGGTGCCCGTAGGTGGTACAAAAGCAATGTATGCTTCAAAGAGGAGTATATTCACTTTAAATAAGCAAAATCAGCGGGAGAGTATCAATGGAAAGGGCGAAAGTGGCATACTACTTAAAAGATAATTGTATGTGTTTATGTAAAATAATAAACAATCAGACACAAACAATTTCTTTTAATAAAAGGCAATATGGGCATTGGTCGATAAGGCAGTTTCACATATTTCGTAGAAACCAAGGATCGTTTTGCTCGTTATTGTCTTAACATGCCATTAGCAGGTGTCAAGTGCTCAAATCCTTTCTCTGGCACAAAATTCGGTCCCTCGAAATACCCATTTTGCTTCAGCTGGCTATTTCATTCGTGTCTCTTTTTTATACTTACACAATGCACACATAAGGTTTTGTTTGTTTGTATTACTTACAAGACATTTCCATGATTACGTTCACTTGCGTGGCTTTGCCGCATTAGTTGGCTTTTCCCCTAAGTCAAATCGAAAACTAAACAATTGTGGAAAATCTCCGTTAAACCACCAATTGGTAGTGGCTTGGGGGTATTAGCGAGCAAGTTGTAAATTATGATTTACGGTGTCTTTACAATAAAAAAGTCAGTTCCTTACATTCAAAGAGTAATCAATAAACTAGAGTTGAATTAATAGTTTTGATTAGTTACAAATTAGTAGAGTTGATTCTATAACAGCCTGCTAGACTGCGTCATGCTTCACATAATAAATTTATTTACTTTCTGCAAGAGTACACTGCTACTACTGTACACAGTTTTTATAAAAATTCCGAAATTTCATTATTAAAAACATTTTACCTTTTTTTGCTGTGCTTTAATACACAACTCTTCAGATTCCATTTCCCGTAAATTTATTATTTAAAGTATTTTTTTAAGCAATATTCCACACTATGTACATATTTAGTACTTCACAATTGACCCTGAACTGAGCAAATCCGGCATGCCGGCGCACGTTCGAGTATGTGATTGTGCAAAAGTTGTAGTTGTTGGGTGTCGCCGCCAGTCATTCTTCGGCTAATAATGGCATTGATAACTAACACACAACAACAGGGCAAGAAGGCTATTCGTCTGAGTCTGTATTTGTTCCTTTTTATATGCAGTAGATCTGATTGAATTGTCAAAAGGCACGAATAAATTGTTGACTCAGTCGTCATTAAATGATATTAATATTAGTGTGGAACGAAAATTTAGTTTAAACGTTTAAAATAATATTCGTTTATATTAAGTGGAAGAGCCTGCGCATAGATACCTAAGGGGGACAAAGCACACTGGCCAGATAAGATGGATTATTGGTGGAAATTAACCGTTTAAGAAAACAGCCTTGGGGAATTAAACCGAAATCGAAATTTACATAGTCACCGATGGTAGCTTTGTAATTTATGGTTATCCGTAAAGTTATATTTTTTTAAAGAAAAAACTTCGTTTTTCTTTTGATTTTTGTGCTGACGTATAGTCAAATAGGGCACTTCTTTCGGTTTAATGCGAATTTGGGAACTTTTTTTGGTGGCTCTGCATTTGAAAGCCATATTTTTTTATATGCATAAATGAATATGTGACGCATTCGTAGCGCTCTGTAAAATAATGTTTTTATCTTAATAACTTCCTTAAAGATATATAATAGTTTCCTACAATTTCTTAAAGTCTAATGCATTTGGGTACGACCTCTGTTTCACATCAAGAAATTGACCAAGCTGTGCATTTTTCTTAAGTTTGCAACTTATTTTATTTATGATCAAACAGCGTTTATTATTTAACCGTACCAAATCGACCCATCCTAATGCCACACTGATTTTTGTTTCTAATATGTATGTACACTAACATTAACTTGAATAGGCACATTTGTTTTAATTCCAGATCCGAGCTTATAATTTGTATGCATCGGTGAAATTTCGGCGCTTTGCAGCCGATCTGGGAATGACACTTAAAGAAATGCAAACATTGTTGACAGCTGAAGGCGGTGCATAGTATCGTTAGAAGATTACGAGTGGCTTTTAATACTTCTCCTCAAACATTTAAAAAAAAGAGGGTCAATTAAGAACAACGATTGGAATGTCTTTTGTATCGTGGAAGGACAGTAAGGTTTTTCAAGCGAAAAACTGTTGTTTTGGTGGCTAAATAATAATTTTAACGATTTTTGAAAGGAAGAGCGTTATTTGCTTCCACTTCTTGATTTATCATTTTTTAAAATATTTGACAAACTTTAGGAGCTATTTCTAGAATATTCCAGAGAGACAACAACGCACCGCTCCATAGCAAAAGGAGCAGAAAAACGCAGCTACTTCCTGGAAAATGTTAAGAATTGTGGATTTTGCTAAATTTTCAATTCGGACAATCAAGCCGATGGTTGTAAATTGCTCCTACCGGCGATTAAAGTGACAAGAAGCCAGATGTCCTAGAATTATATAAAAGTCATCTAGAACAGATCTTCGAACAGGAGGTTTTTCTTACATTGCAATTTTTAGTAATAAAAAAAATAATAATACTAATAATAATAACATTTTGGCGCTTACACTTTTGCTAAGTGCTTGGCCGAGCTTCTCCCCCATTTTGCGATATTATTTTCGATATTATTACACAAATAGAGGGACCTACAGTTTTAAGCCTTCTCCGAACGGAAATGAATTCTATGAGAACATTTTTCGTTTAAAGGCGAGTAATGAGTTGGTGTTGGTAGATTTTCCGACAAGGTGGGAAGATGATTTATTTTGGAGCGAATTTCCGTCATCTTTTGTCAAGTTTGGTTCGGAGGAAAACCGGTTTTCGCGTTGTGCCATCTTCAGTGTCATTTTCGTTCTGTTCGGTTCGAGTTTTGCTCCTTATTTTATATTCATTTAACGAAAATAATGTGAATCTAAAGCGTCTGTTGGTTAAGTTCTCCTTGGTTCCTTGTTTTAAAATTTTTATTTATTTAAGTAAGTGATTCAAAAAAACAGAAACGTATCTATAGTTTGATGAAAAGCACAAAAAAAGGAACGGAATTTACTAAAAATAAACTTTGTCGATGCTTACAAAAAAAAAAAAAAAAAAATATTCCCGACGAAGGAAAATGTTGTGCCTATTCATGTGAAACGGATGCATAATTACTTTTCATATAAAATACCTTAATTTAAAGTAATGCTGCTACTACTGAAAGCTGTGTAGACACTCCGAACTATAAGCGCAAGTGTTCTTGGGACATTTTTATTCTTGGCCCTATGTATCAGACTCTGATTTGAAATCTTTAAAATATTTTGAGACACAGATACTAAAAAAAAAAATCGACAAAAAATTTATATTTTTTTGTTACGAATTGTAAAAAAAAACTTTTCCCAAAGTCATAACCAGCTAACCAGACGCTAAACTGAAGTTAAGAGTATTACACAGCTATGTAACCATAACCAAAAAGCTTTTGCTGAACACAGAATGTCTGAACTGCGACATGCACACAAAGCGTAGAGTAGAAAGCGCAAAACAAACATACCGAATGAGATCGCTGCGCAGTGAAAAAAATTGCAAATCCGCTTATATCCTTTTACGCGCAACTGACTATAGTCGGCCCATTGGGCACTTAAAACACAAAAAAAAGAAGACAAAAACACATAGCGAATCGCAAAGGCTTTCAAA
>NW_023458556.1:31364590-31369614 GCF_013731165.1 Rhagoletis pomonella
AAGCCTTTGCGATTCGCTATGTGTTTTTGTCTTCTTTTTTTTTGTGTTTTAAGTGCCCAATGGGCCGACTATAGTCAGTTGCGCGTAAAAGGATATAAGCGGATTTGCAAATTTTTTCACTGGGCAGCGATCTCATTCGGTATGTTTGTTTTGCGCTTTCTACGCTACGCTTTGTGTGCATGTTTCAGTTCAGACATTTTGTGTTCAGCAAAAGCTTTTTGGTTATGGTTACATAGCTGTGTAATACTCTTAACTTCGGTTTAGCGTCTGGTGAACTGGTTATGACTTTGGGAAAAGTTTTTTGTTATAATTCGTTAAAAAAGTATAAATTTTTTGCCGATTTCTGTTTTTAGTATCTCTGTCAAAATATTTTAAAGATTTCAAATCAGAGTCTGTTAGTTATACATAGGGCCAAGAATAAAACTGTCCCAAGAACACTTGCGCTTATAGTTCGGAGTGTCTACACAGCTTTCAGTAGTAGCAGCATTACTTTAAATGGAGGTATTTTATATGAAAAGTAATTATGCATCCATTTCACATGAATAGGCACATTATTTCTCTTCACCGGGACTTTTTTTTTCTTTTGTAAGCATCGACAAAGTTTATTTTTAGTAAATTCCGTTCCTTTTTTTGTGCTTTTCATCAATTTATAGAGACGTTCCTGTTTTTTGTATCACTTACTTAAATAGTCTTTAAACTAAAAATTTTAAAATAAGGATCCAGGAAAACTGAACCAACAGACGCTTTAGATTCACATTATTTTCGTTAAATGAATATAAAATAAGGAGCAAAACTCGAACCGAACAGAACGAAAATGACACTGAAGATGGCACAACGCGAAAACCGGTTTTCCTCCGAACCAAACTTGACAAAGGATGACGGAAATTCGCTCCAAAATAAATCATCTTCACACCTTGTCGGAAAATCCATCAACACCAATTAATTACTCACCTTTAAACCAAGTGTATTTTTGCGTGAAAAATCTTCTCATAGAATTAATTTTTCGTTCGGAGGAGGCTTAAAATTGTAGGTCCCTCTATTTGTGTAATAATATCGAAAATAATATCGCAAAATGGAGGAGAAGCTCGGCCAAGCACTTAGCAAAAGCGTAAGCGCCAACATGTTATTATTAAAACACCTGTTCGAAGATCACTTCTTGACGACTTTTATATAATTCTAGGACATCTCGCTTTTTGCCACTTTAATCAGCGGTAGAAGCAATTGTCAACCATCGGATGGATTTTGCGACTTGAAAATTTAACAAAACCTACAATTCTTAAAATTTTCCAGGAAGTAGCTGCGTTTTTCTGCTCCTTTTGCTATGGAGCGGTGCGTTGTCTTTCTGGAATATTCTAGAAATAGCTCCTAAAAAGTGGTAATTTTAAATTAAAATATTCAAAACTTTTACGCTGGAAATTTGATATGACATATGAAAAAATCATAAGTCGCAGTACAGACTACAGTACTATCCTGTAAATCAAGAAGTTGAACCAAATAACGCTCTTCCCATCAAAAATCGTAAAAATTATTATTTAGCCACCAAAACAACAGCTTTTCACTTGAAAAACCTTCTACTGTCCTTCCAAGATATAAAAGCGCTGAAATTTCACCGACGCATACAAAATATAAGCTCGGATCTGGAATTTAAAAAAATGTGCCTACTCAAATGAATGTTAGTGTACATAAATATTGGATACAAATATATGAAAATCAGTGTGACATTAGGATGGGTCGATTTGGTACGGTTAAATAATAAACGCTATTTGATCACAAATAAAATATGTTTGAAACTTAAGAAAAAAGGCACAGCTTGGTCAATTTCGTGATGTGAAACAGAGGTCGTACTCAAATGCATTAGACTTTAAGAAATTGTAGGAAACTATTATATATCTTTAAGGAAGTTATTAAGTTAAAAACATTTTTTTGAAGAAAGCTATGAATGGATCACATATTTATTTATATAAATAAGTATGGCTTTCAAATTTAGAGTCAAAGTTCCTAAATTCGCAATAAACCAGCACAAAAATCAAAAAAAAAAACAACGAAGTTTTTTGTTAAAAAAAATATAACGTTATGGATAATCAAAAATTACAAAGCTGCCACCGTTGACTATGTGAATCTCAATTTCGATTTAATTCACCAATGAAACAAAGAGGCTATTTTCTTAAACGGTAAATGTCCACCAATAATCCATCTTATCTGGCCAGTGTGCTTTGTCCCACTTACTTATCTATGCGCGAGCTATTCCGCTTAAAATAAACGAATATTAATTTAAAGGCTTAAACTAAATTTTCGTTCCACACTAATATTAATATCATTTAATGACGACTGAGTCAACAATTTATTCGTGCCTTTTGACAATTCAATCAGATCTACTGCATATAAAAAGGAACAAATACAGACTCAGACGAATAGCCTTCTTGCCCAGTTGTTGTGTGTTAGTTATCAATGCCATTATTAGCTGAAGAATGACTGGCGGCGACACACAACAACTACAACTTTTGCACAATCACATACTCGAACGTGCGCCAGCATGCCGTATTTGCTCAATTCAGGGTCAATTGTGAAGTACTAAATATGTGCATAGTGTAGAATATTGCATAAAAAATTACTTTAAAGAATAAATTTACGGGAAATGGAATCTGAAGAGTTGTGCATTAAAGCTCAACAAAAAAGGCAAAATGTTTTTAATAATGGAATTTCGGAATTTTTCATAAAAACTGGGAGAACATACTTATGTATATAATTATTATGTATATAAGTATAATTTTAATTGTTGTCAATTCTCGGGTATTTTGAACTCGTCGATCAATTTTAACAAAAAATCTTTTTAAAATGAAACTAAATCTTGCCGTCTCGGATGCTTTCAAGTATAGATATAAGTAATATGGGTATTCATGGAAACGCGTAAATGCCTCGTAACCGCATAAATTTTGTAAATAATTGAATTTTCCATACAAGATTAAGTAAGTTTACGAGGTTTACATGGTTACGAGGCATTTACGCGTTTTGATGAATTGCCCTAATGTTCTGAAGAAAATTACAGCCCGCTTCACTTGAATAGGTACACATATTTTCCTCAAGATCCAAGCTTATATCTGGACTCGTAGGAATCAGAGAAGTTTCTTTTTTGATATCATTTTGAAAAATTATTTATTTTCAAGAAAATTTGTGAAAATGAAGTCAACCCCTTGATTACTTTGGATTTTATTCCACTTTTTATCAAATACACTAACATTATGCTTATTAATTTGGTTGACTCGAATAGCCACAAGGATACGTAGCCTCCATATACGTATAGCCAAGTTACTAAAATTGCACTTGACACCTTTTTAAGAATTAAAAAGATAATTAGAACTATAACAGACCCGAAAAGAGCGAAGTTTCAAAAATTAGGAATAATTCATGCAAAACAAGTGATAAGGACAATTTTTTAACATTTGTCGCATACTTTCACACCTCGTTATTGAATATGCTAGCAAAATTACGCACCGATTCGCAGTACAGTAGCTGTAAAAACGAGGATAACAAAGCGAAGTCGTAATTTTTTCAGAGTTCGGCCTATTCACAGGAAATTGGTCATTCTTAAATATGAGATCAGAGATAAACTTCTCCGATGCCCAAAAATCTAGATATAAGCTCAATTCTGAGGAAAAATTTGTACCTATTCAAGTGAAGCAGTGTATAAGTACTCTTGAAGAAAGTAAATAAATTTATTATGTGAAGCATGACGCAGTCTAGCAGGCTGTTATAGAATCAACTCTACTAATTTATAACTAATCAAAACTGTGAATTCATAGCTAGCGTAACGCTAGTTTATTATTTACTCTTTCAATGTAAGGAACTATTTCTTTTTTATTGTAAAGACACCGTAAATCATAATTTAGAACTTGCTCGCTAATACCCTCAAGCCACTACCAATTGGTGGTTTAACGGAGATTTTCCACAATTGTTTAGTTTTCGATTTGACTTAGGGGAAAAGCCAACTAATGCGGCAAAGCTACGCAAGTGAGCGTAATCATGGATATATCTTGTAAGTAATACAAACAAACCAAACTGTCTGTGTATATTGTGTAAGTATAAAAAAGAGAAACAAATCAAGTAGCCAGCTGAAGCAAAATGTGTATTTCGGGAAACCGAATTTTATGCCAGCGAAAGGATTTGAGCACTTTACAGCTGCTAACGCCATGTTAAGACAATAACAAGCAAAACATCCTTGGTTTCTACGAAATATGTCAAACTGCTTTATCGACCAATGCCCATATTGCATGCCACATTAATATGTATTGCCTTTTATTAAAAGAAATTGTTTGTGTCTGATTGTTTATTATTTTACATAAACACATACAATTATCTTTTAAGTAGTATGCCACTTTCGCCCTTTCCATTGATACTCGCCCGCTGATTTTGCTTATTTAAACTGAATATACTCCTCTTTGAAGCATACATTGCTTTTGTACCACCTACGGGCACTGCGAACAACGTTAAATGTCCAAAGGTCGAAAAGTCCAAAAGTCTGTCGTAAGTTCGAGAGCCGCATGACCCCTCGCGGGCAGGCAGTCAGTCGGTCAGTCAAACAATGTGGCTGCGGCAAATTGGATATTCTGCTGTTACACGATACAAAATTCGATTTGTTGCTGCTATTTTCGCAAACGACTGAAAGTAGCTACTCACAATACAAGTACATACATACATACATGCAGACACACTTGACTAACAATATTTTTCTCTGCCCACGCCCTTTATCTCTCTAAAAACCAGCTCAATTCACCCCTCCTCCAAAACAAATAACTGACCCACATTTACAGCCGCAGTGGCACGCCATGGGAAGCCCGTTAACCGTTAGCAGTTAAACAAGCAGAAAGGCAGAGCGCAACAAATGTTATAGATTTGCTCATAACAGGGGTTTATTGTACAGCATTTGATTATTTCTTTTGCTGTTATTTTGGCCATTGTTTCCGTAGTTCTATAAGCAAGTATGTTTGCGGCAAATGTAAAAGTTGGGATTCGGAAAGTCGCTATTA
>NW_023458556.1:31369714-31464294 GCF_013731165.1 Rhagoletis pomonella
TATGTTTGCGGCAAATGTAAAAGTTGGGATTCGGAAAGTCGCTATTACAATCCCGGGATCCCGGGATTTGTCCCGCGATAGACATTCGTTACTTTTCAACAACTTAACTGGAAAAAATTAGAAAAATATTGTTTGAGAAGCTTTTCTACCATAAAATAAATAATATTTAAAACGGTTTGAAACCAAATTTTTTATTTAAAATTAAATTTATTTCATTAGTAACAAAACAATGAAAATTGTTAAATGTATATGCATTTAGTAATATTTTAGCGTTTGTTTCTCCCTAGATTTAGGGTTATGCTGGGTCATTAGGGAGAAAAATAGGGACATTTAGGGAATTTATCACTTTATCAAGTTTACCAAGAGTCTATCACTTTTGATGAAGACCCCTAATATTAAATATTAAATAAACAAAAGGAATATAGCCAAAACTGGTCGACATAAGACGTTTCTATTATTGTCACCAGTGCAAATTACAAATCCCGAAAATCCCTAGATTCTTGGCAATAATCCCGGCATCCCGAAATCCCGCGATTACCATCCCTAGTAGGTATGTATGTAGTTACATATTTAGTAATTGTCACTGGTATTGTTTGAGTTATTTAATATACATTCATATACGCTACTTGTGTTGGTTAAATTGTGGTTTCACTAATTGAAATGAATTAAATGCTTAGGGCCGGTTATTCAATGTCTGATTAACACTAACTGCAGGTTAAACATCGTTATCGACGTGATCAACTCCATAACATATAACAGAGAGTGCACAACGACCTTTATTTAACCTGCCGTTAGTGCTAACCAGACGTCGAGTAACCGGTCCTTAAGGCAATAGTTAGTATAAATTAAATTCAATGGAAATTGTATTTGAAATTATAAAAAAGCAAGCAAATAAGGCTACAGACAGAATAACAATATCGATCTATGTATATCAGACATAACTGTTTTAATAACGCATTTTAAGATTTTCTTTAGGTCTTATTTCAATAAAACAATTTTCGATTGCTTGGCCGACGAAAAAATTACTAAACTAAACTAAATTTAAATCATAATACGCCCTTAATAGTGACAATATTAAACAGAGGCAGAAAAATAAATATTTTGAAGAGGGTTGCCATCTGTTTTGAATGTCGAATTTAGTTTAGTTATTCACAAGTTAAACAAAATATCATAATATGGATGTCAAACGAAGGAGACTTAAGAAATCTTTAGTTTGAACGCTAAGAATATTTTTTAGGCGTTGGCGGAGAGTTGCCACCTGTTTTAAAAGTTATATTCAAAATATTTTAAAATTTAAATAATTTATTATAATATGGGTATCAAACGAAGAGGGTTTGAAAAATTTTTATTTCTGAACTATGCTTGAAAATTAAAATTCCCCTTAATTTATCAGTTAATTAAAATATGTATCGCAGTGTCCGGCGAAGTAGAGTTAACAATGATTAATCTTGAAAGTACTTTTGAAGAGAGCTGCCACCTGTTTGCAATGTTTAACTCAATTAACTAATTCAAAAAGTATATGAAATATAAGGATACTTCAGTCAAACGAAAGAATGTTAAGATATCTTTAGTTTGAACATTTCGAATGTTTCCAGAGAGTTGCCACGTGTTTAAAAAGTTATATTCAAATTACTAAGTAAATTGGATGAATTACTAAAAGATGGGTATAAACTAATAATAAAAATTATTTATAAGAACAACGTCTAAGGTTTCACTTTTTCGCTCTTCCTTAACATTTCTTTAAATGATACTTGATGCAATTATATATTTAACTACTATGATTTAAAGCAACATCAATAAATAACAAGCCAAACAGTACAAAAGAGCAAGTCCTACTTCAGCACACACTCTCAGACTTCGAGTCAAATCAAATTGATACTTGTAAACTGAGTGGATAATGCTATGTCATACAATATTTAATGCGTACTTCGAAGTGAAAAATCACGCGCCAGTACTTAAAATGCTCAACTCTACAAACACACCAGCCAATGAACTTTCAGATCAAAACAAATTCGATAAAGTCTCACACTGAGTGTAAAACAGTAAAGAAAAAATTAATATCAATGGAAATTTACACGGAAATACTTGTGTGCCATTGTTTCATATTCAAAAATGATATGTGGGAATGTAGCTGAACAGAGGGCAAATAAACTGTTAAAAATAAAATTTGATTTGGAACAGTAGCTCTGCAGCTTGTGGCCGCGTAGGAATTCCCTCGCACAACAGCAAACATAAATATAATTCGGTGTAGTTTGCTATTTTTTATACGTTTTTTATTTACGTTATATTCATATCATTTTTTTTTTTTTGTAGCAATGCTTTTGCCTTTGGTGGTGCTGGCTGACGTGCGTATAATTGCGTAGGTGGTGTGACTGTATGCGACTGAGTGGCGCACTCACCGAAAACAAACACTGTTGAATGTTTGCCAACAAAATAATAACAACGACAAAAATAACGAAAAAAATCGCATATGCGACACAACCAATTGGCATGGCTTGGCGCCACGAATTTTCACTGCAATGACCTCGCTGAATTTTCGGTCATCCCGTACCCAGATATTGTGACGGAATGGCGGGCGTGAGAGGGGGGAGAGTGGAGAGGGGGGCATCAGTTGGGGAGTCGCTGAAAGGTCCCTGATGTTTGCTCAGCGATTTCTGGTGATGAGTTTTGTTGATGATGAAACGCTTGAGTTGAATTTCGCCAATTGTGTTTTTATTATTTGCGTTCTTGTTTACGAGCACTAAAATAAATAAATACATGGCTGTGTGTGTATACATATTTATGTATTTCACTTTCGTGTGTTTAGGCGTGGTTGTGCACAATATTTATGGACGTATGTATGTATGTATTTGTTTACATTTTATATATGTATATGCGTTTGTTTTATTTCTACTTGCATGTCAGGCTCGCGGAAAAGTTTCTTTTGCATTTATTAGATTTTTAAATGTTTGGCCGTGATTTTTTTATTTTTTTCATTTTTTTTTCTATTTGAATTACACTTCAAAATCAGCACTCCAAATAAAAGTTTTGCGAAAAAGTTTAATTGGCATTATTCTGTATGTGATGGAGTGGCTTATTTGAAAAAGTACAGATGGATGGATTTGATGGCTTTTGATTGTGTTTTAATTATAACTTAATCAAAAGCAACAAAAATTGCCGCTTGGCAAATTCTTTAAATTGCTTGGCCGAGCTACTCTTACTCTTTGTGGTATACATCTTGATGTTTTCACACAAACGGAGCGACATCGTACAGTTTCTAAGACAAGCTTCTTCCCGGCAGGAATACACTCAGAGGTTTTTCATTGCCTACCGAATGGCTTCGGTTATTAGGAACAGTTTTGTATGTTGCTTAGATCAAAAGTTGAGCCTGGCGCCCTACCACTGGTATGCCATCACATCACATCCATGCGCTCAGCCAGGGTGCCTGCCCATTATCGTAATCACAGTAAAAAATCCGAAATTGAAAGTTGTTTGGATACATACACACCTACTTTTACAATCTTACGTGTCTTTTCAGGCTAATTTTACCTCAACAGCAAATTTCGTCTGATATCATTCTAACCCCTTTTTGAACTCAACCCAGCTTAATTTTCACCTGTGTTTACCTGGAAATCCAGGAAGAGGTATTACTTGTTTAGCATTAAGTAGACACACTCCACAAAATTTTAAAGGCTATGGGAGACTTAATTTTAAATTACGCAGTACAACAATGAAGTTCCCGAACTAGTGTGTTTATTGATAGGTTTATTCATGATAAGTGATTCAGCAATGATGCAAATGCGTGTTCAAGATCACCTTATGGAAGATTCTGAAAAATGATCCCGTTATCTAAAATAACATTGATCTTTTAACCAGAGTGTTTTCAGATTTTTTCCTTTCTTAAGGGCTGTTTGCGGCTCGCAAGAAAAAGTAAAAATTCATTTTCCTCTACGAAAATTTCTTAAATCAGTTGGCAGCCCTCAAGAAAAACATGTTCGTATATTTATTACTGCAAAAGCAAAGTAATTTTTCAAGCAAAATAAGTAATGAAAAATATTGCTTGTGATTTTTCCTGAGCGCTACAAATAGCCCTTTAACCAGTGAACACTGTTCAATGAAATTTTTAAGTTTAAGTTTTTTTTATTTTTTTTTTCTTGCATCAATAGATTAAAATTCTTTGATAAAAGAAACGAAAATCACATAGAAAATTTTTTAGAAGCTCACTAGCACGTTTTCAGGTTGAAAAAAAGGAAAAAATTAAAATTTAAATTTGTTAGGTCAAGGTAAATTTTTATTCAATAAAACCTTAACATTTTTTTTTTTTTAATTTCTTTGTTACTTAAATCAACATATCAGAATTTAAAAAGCTTTTTTTTTTGGTTCCTATGACTATAGAAATTAATTCAATAACGCAAGTACAGCAAAAAAATGTTTGACTTTATTTGGCTAGCTATTCTGGCTTGCGATATATTACATTTTGTCGCACAAAATTACATTTTCTACACTTTGCGGCCTGCAGCGCTTCAGAAGCTGATTAAATGTCATCGAAAAAAAGGCGTAAGCACCAGGTACACAAGAAATTTGATATGTAAACATCTGTGTGCCGAAAACATGCTGAACTATTCCCAAACTGGTCCCGAACTTGGCTCGAAACAATCCCGCAAAATCGCGAACAAGAACCCAAAATGTCTTGAACTAGTCCTGAACTAACAATGATTTGCTTCATTCTCGTATCTTGTTGTACATACCGATAAAATCACTAAATATTTTTGCTCGCCTTAACTGTCTGCATTTGTGTTAATTTTGTTCGCCTTCAAACGTATTAAGGACCCTACCATGAAAAAAAGTCCAAAGTAAGTTGAAGATGCATCAGAATTCAGTGTGGAATTTTGAGCTTTCCCAGAGATCCTTATTTCAAAAATTCCATAAAGCCATACTAAAATTAATTTTGGTTTCATGTTTGCTTAGCTGAATTCGATACATTTCAAAGTAATGAGTTTTGTCAAATACATGCAAATATATGTTTATGTAAACTCTTATCTATATATGTACATCTATGCATTTAGCCAAAAACTAGCCCAAATAAAGTCATGCGTAGTCGGCAGGAAGATCAACATTTTCAAAGCAACAGCGAATCTGTTACATACATACATATGTACATCGGCTACAACCAGCAATAACAACAAAACACCAACGACAGCTGCAAGCAAAAGTAAATGAAAAAATGTACGTGCTTAAGCTGATGATAAAGTTGTTTGCAATATCAAAGCCAGTAAAAGCTCATCTTATCGGTCTTTGACCGTTGCATACATACATACATTTTCATATGCACATACCATACATACAACTCACACATGCAAAATTACATAGACACTAAAAAGCCAAGCATTTCCATTTCAAACTGGTCGAAAATTTTTCTTCGCCATATTTTCATTCATTTGTTTGCTGCTTCAGCCCCTCTGTCTGCCTGCCTGCCTGCCCGCCTGCCTGCCTGCCTGTTTGGCATTATTATCTGTCTCTGCCGTTGGCGCTCCTTTCGCCTAAATTTGCCAGCAACACAAGTTTCTGTCATTCGGCTCCTGCTTCCGTTACGCCAGGCTGTGTTTTCAACTTCAGGCGCCCATGACGCAATCAAACACATACACACACACACACACACACATATTTGTTCCTTTACTTACATTAAAAGTTTACACGCCGCGCATTTATTCTAGGTTAGTAGTGCCAAAGCAAAATTTTCGGCACTTTTTCCCAAGCTCACAATTATCTGTCCAGCTGCGTTTCTTTGTCTGCTTTTCGCTCGTAAAAAGCTCTACGAAGCAATATTTCGTTGCTCTTTCTCTAGAATTTGATTTATTTTCTCTCTCGCTCGCTGACTTACACAATGATTTTCTCTTCAAACTTATGAATTTCTCTTAAATTTTGATTGCTGCGCATTTTCGGAGTTACTCATACGCCCCGGTGTACAATAAGTATTTTGTGTAGCAGAGTTTTCGTCTCATTTGCGAAGGGCGAACTCACCCTAGAAGTATGAATTCGCACATTTTGGGTTTTTGTTCGATGTTTCGTGTTGGAGGTTAAGTTAGCTTTTATTGCGCCCCCGTATTTTCATGCCCTTACACAACATGTAAGTGTTTTGAGGCCTTTTTTTGTATTATCAAATATTTCTTGCTGACGATTCTTTGAAGTTTTTGTTTACTTTTATTTCTTGCGAAGACTTTTTTCGTACCTCATAGCAGATTTTAAATAGCATTGGGTTTTTTGTACTCGTTATCACAGCCCCAGAGTTTTGTCCAATTCTTAGCTTGAAAGCATATCAAGGGAAACAGTTATAAATGGGCCAATCCACTTCAAATCGACCAATGGTTTGAATTTACCATTTTGAATTTGGATAAATTTTCGCAGTAATTTCTCTTTTATCATATGACAAAGTTCTGCCAAAGGAATGCAATTAAAATTTTTCGAAAGCTATGCAAAACTCCTAGTGTAATTTTCTTATGTAGGTTCTTTAAATTTTTATGCCCTTTAAACAAAAGATTTCCTCTGAAGAAATGTGTTTGATGGGCGAATAAATTTTAAAACCTACCTGAGGAAAACGGCACTAAATTTCACATTTTCCGGGATTTTGCTCATTTTATTTTGAATATTTCAAAACCTATTACAGTTACAAAAATGGATCTAGTCTCGTTTTAAAGGTGATATTTAAAGCTATGAAGAAAAAATTTCAAAATTTACAATACTTTGATATATAAAGTCGTAAAAGCAAAAATTTTTTTAAATTGTTGGCTAAATTTTTTATACAATGTCTCAAACTGATCTTTAACTGTTTGAAATTTAAAAAGTCGTAAAAGCAAAATTTGTTTTAGATTGTTGGCTTAATTTTTTATATAATGCCTCCAACAGATTTTAAAAATCCCGAATATTCAAGGTGATTTTTTGGTATATACATTTTTCAACTTTGGAAAAAAATTATTTGCAAACTTTAAAATTCTGTTAACAAAATTTTAATTAAATTAAACAAGGGTGTTATACATTTGTTCACATAACGGTTGTTTGTAACAGGCAAAACGAATAGGGATAGATATAGACATTTGTATACATAAATGCTTAGAATGAAAAAATAAATCGATTAAGCGTCCATCTGTCCGCCTGTGCACACCATAACTTGAGTAAAAATTGGGATATCTTAACGGAACTTATGGTATTAAAAATGACTTAAATCGGACAATAACCACGCCTACCTCTCATATAACATTAGTTTTCTGAAATACGAAAACTGCGATATAGAATTACGAAATATTTAATAAATTAGAAACTTCTGAAGCTAATTTTTTTCAAATTTGATGTTTGCAATAATTCTTTAGCAAAAACTACGTTTATAACAAACACCTTCCACTTATGACCACATATGTATGTCTCCGTAACCGTTCCATAAATTTTTAACAAACTCGGTAATTGACTCCAACAAACACTTTCAATAAATTTTTTTTTTACCCAGTAAATTAATCAAAGCTCAAAATGTCATTGTGTTGCAGACGCCTTAAATCAACACCTTCATTCTTATTCTGAGTAGGTGCGTATGTGTGGAACTGCAAACGTAGGCAACATCTGCATGTCAAAAAAAAATCATAAGAAAAGCTCATCAAAATTTATACCGCGCCTATTCTTTGCAGGTCTGATCTGACACATATCTGCCATAATATTTGTGTGGTAATGGCAGCTGTCAACAAGACTAAATGCTACCTGCTGCCGGGTTTTCAAACTGATATATCTCTAAAAGAATATTTTTAATAATGCACCCTTTCCACGCCTTCAGCCGGCATTCCTTCTACGTTTTTAACCCTTTTCATTTCAACACTTTTACTGTTTGTCTACGACTGACCTTTTTCCGTATTTATTCTTTCATACTATATGATCGACTGGTATGGATAAGTATTTTTACAACTTTGAATTCTTTTCTAAATATTTATTTGTCTAAGCAAATGCGTATGGCTGCAACTGTTGTACTGTGGAATATACAGTGACTCAAACAAATGGCCACGTGTTTTTTTTAATATTCGTAAGATTTTTCCAGCTTTTTTTATTTGTATATAAAAATATCGTCTAAGCTTTAACCAAAACCGTGTAAATTTAGGAAAATTCAACAAATTTGAAACCAAGCCATTTGAAACTTGCACTTCATTAAACTAAAATTGTATGGGCTATAAAACTATATACCCAAAAATTTTCTAAAAATTGAGAATAAAAAGATGAAATTTTTAATGAAAATTTCTTGAATTTTAATAAATTTTGTATAAAGTTTGAAACTGTGATTTACACGGTTTTGGTTAAAGCTTAGACGATATATTTATATAAAAATAACAAAAAAAATAGCTCGGAAAACATTACAAATATTTGAAGAAAATAAACTAGTGGTCAGTTGTTTGAGTCACTGTATGTACATACAAATGTGAGTCGAAACAGCCGCAAAAGGGAAAAGAGTTGAGGCAAACAAACCCACCAAAGCAAAAGAAAAAAGGTACCCCAACCGCATCATCAACAACTCAACCACAAAAAAGGGTAAATAAAGCAGCAGGCAATTGCGAAGACAACCACAAACGTAATACCTGTGCGAGCATGAGGCGTTGTCATTTCACAGGCAGGATAACAGCCGGATTTAAAATGAGAATGGAAAGTTCTTCGAAAGAAAGGATGAAGAATACATTTTAAATATATTTGTTCGTCAAAATATTGCACTATTTCAGCAGCATGTAGTGTTAAGCCGCTCAAGGAAGAAGTGCCTGCTTTCGATTTTTTTCGCACTTACTTTGTTTGCGCACATACTGCGTTAATGCCTCTCCATTTTGTGTGTTTACACTTACAGACAATATTTTATGCAAAAGTACATTTGCAAATCGCGTTAGTAAAGCTTTTAGTTTTTTTTTTTCTTAACTCAACAGCTGACAGTCGGCAATGTCAACTGGCAGCTGCCAGATGGGGGTCCTTCCAACGCAAACTTTTTGTAAATGTGTACTATTGTTCGTGCGTATCGATATATTGACAAATCGTAAGTGGAATTGCAAAAAGGCTAACCCATTTATAAGCAGCGTAAATGGGAAGAAGAAAAAGGGAATCTGCAAAATGAACTGAATGTTAGAGAAAGTTGAAGAACAAATATCTGCTTTAACGGAAACAATTAATTTCATGTTTTTCATAAATTTGTATGCCAAAATTGATTTGAAGATACAATGAATATAGAAATGGTTTAGAATGTGCATTAAAAAGTTGTATAGACATCAAAGAAAGAAAAGATCTTATAAGTCGTTGTTCAGCAATCTAAACTATAAATTGATCGGTGGTTTTTTAAAAGCAACCTTGTTTAAAGTGCAACAGGCATCTGACGGCTGAGTGTTTGATGAAAAGGCAGCGTGCGAAAGATTTTCCACGACAGCGACGAAGATTATACAAAAGGTAAGGAGCCAGCAACCAACCAAAGAACAAGTGCTTTGAAAAATATCTACTGATGCGAACCAACTTTGCCCTCTTAAGCAGTCCCACAAAGATTTAAATAAATATTTCTAAATTTGATGTTTTCTTTTAAGACCGAAACTGCTGGCTCCTAGCAAATGTTGTGTGTCTTTCTTTTGTTAAATTGCTTCAAAAATGACTCTAAGGCAAATTGACTAGATTTTTTTTTTTAACGAATTTCCATTTGCCTAATCATTCATAAGTTAAGTCTGTGTTCATAAGCTAAATCGCAGGACTTAGATACAAAACCAACCTGATCCATTACAAGTACGAAAATCACATTTTCTTCCCTTTTAAACCTAATAAATATCGATGGGTGAATGGAAGATCGACCTATCTCGGCAGCCAGTAGGAAAACGCCCTTTTAAAGAATTTGGTTGACGAACGCCCTATTTTAGAACTTGATTGAAAAATTCCCTATCTCAGAGTTCGGTTTAAAAACGACCTATCTCAGACACATTTCCAATATATTTTCGCTTGAGATAGGGCTCGCACAACTAATCAGATATTCTCTCTAAGCTGAATTTCCATAAAAACTATTCTATTATTCTCTTCCTACCACTTTTAAACGAAATCAAAGCCAAGGTCGAGTGTAAAATATCGTAATGAAATAAGTCTTTTTCATGTTTTGAGACGGCCGCTGTGGCTAAGTGTTTAGAAGTGCGTACCGAGGTTCGATCCTTGGGCAAAGCAACATTCCAGGAATAATTACAGAAAGCTTTTTTTTTCAAACAGCGGAAGGCAATGCCAAACCTCCTACTGTATTTCTGCTTTGCAAAAGTGTAAACGCCAAGCTATCTAAGTTGCCACCTTTTAAAAAATTATATTCAAATTATTATTAAAAAATCAAATATTACAAAATGGGTATCAATGGAAATGGTTCTGAAAATATTTTTTCCTTAACTTAACTTTAGGAGGGTTGCCGCCGGTTTAAAAAATCAAATTAAATTTGAATTAAGGAAATTAATTAGAAAAAATGTTTCAACATATGGGTGCCAAACGAAAGAGGGCTCAGAAGCTAGCAGTTTGAAAATATTTTGAAGTGAGTTTCCACCTTCTTGAAATGTCGAATTTAGTTAACTTATCCCAAAAGATATATGAAATGTCAAAATATGAATGTCAAACGAAAGAGTGTAAAGAAGTCTTTAGTTTAAACATTAAGAATATTTTTGAGGTGTTGGAAGAGAGTTGCCACCTGTTTAAAAATTTATTTCAAATTAATAAATAAGTTAAATGAATTATTAAAATATGTGTATCAATCTAATGGGCTTGAAAAATCTTTACTTCTGAATGATATTTAGCGGGGTTGCCACATATTAAAAAAATCAAATTCAACTTAATTCATCATTTAACTAAACTATGTATCGTAATGTTAGAGGAAGAATATTTAAGAATAACTTAACGCGAGACTACTCCTGAAGAGGGGCCACCTGTTTAAAAAGTCGAATTTAAATAGCTTTTACGCGCAAGTTATTTGAAATATGAAGCGAAAGGGTGTTAAAAAACTTAAGTTTGAACATTTAGAATATTTTAAGAGGGTTGCCACGTGTTTACGAAGTGAAATTCAAAGTATTTAAGAAGTTGGATGAATTATTAAAAGATGGGTATCATCGAAATGATTTTGAAAAGGCTTTATTTCTGAAATATATTTAGGAGAGTTGCCACGTATTTTATAAGCTGCATTTAAATTATTTAATAAGTTAAATGAATTATGCAAGGATGGATATCAATCGAAATGGGTTTGAAAAAGCTATCAGGTAGGTTTTGCAATTCACTTCCGAGTAAATTTAAATCAAATTCGTTTCGAACTCAAATTGAACTTTGTAGAAGTTTACTCGAAAATAAATTGTATAACATGAAAAATGAAGATCTTGCCCTGTAGATGTGCGATAAGTTTTTTTTTTTGAAATTAGAAACTTTTTATCGGTACAGGGTGATTTAAAATATGATAATCTTAAAAACCTACTATTCGAAACGGCTGCATGGGTTTAGAAGAAACATGACACTCGAATCGCTTATAATACCTTACTTACATTTGGAATAGTTTGTAGATTTTTGAAATTCTATCTTGGGCGTTTTAACGCCATGCGGGTTCACTAGTTATTATTATTATTATTATTATTATTATTATGTTTTGTAAAAAAATGCAGTGGATAAATTCCTATGCAATTTTATCGATAATTTACATTTTCAATCTGCCGCTCATCCAGTATGCATTGGGTATATAAATGTAAAGTAGCAAATTTAAGCGAGTGCGTGCAGAAGACAGGTGCAAACGAGCAAACCTGCGCAAGCGTACATATATTTACGTGCATGCAAGAAGACATAAACTGTTGATTTTACATTTCACTTTCCACTTGACATTTTTCACTTTCGCGCGAACTGTCTTGTCGTTCACCCTCTTCTTCTACTCCATACTCGCAGTTTCACTGTTGACACAAAACTCTTTCTTGCCTTCATAATCTACATACCCAATATACATACATACATACATATATACGGACATATGTACATACATTTCACTTCCTTATGATTTCTTTTGCAATCGAAGTATTTTGTTTTTTTTTTTTGTTGTCTTCTCCTACCTCCTTCGGCGCACTTTTCCATTTCATGAAATTGAATTGAAAACGCGAGCTCGCACTATTGAATTATTTATTAAATCAATGCACGCAGCGGGCACGGCATGCAATGATTGCGAAGGGATTTTATGAGTGTTAGAGGAATGGAGCACCAGCTGACTTGTGCTGTTGGAATTGCAGACATTCGCACGTGTCAACGCCTTAAAATAGGCAAAGTATTATGCATTATTTGCTACGGTAAGTCGCCTTTTACATGTCAATTACCTACCAATTGTATAATCGCATAGATGCGCATCACATCACATCAGCTTAACTTATCTAGTATGAAGAAAAACATTCATGCGATTGGTGCAATATTAAAAGTGCGTTATATTGCACATTTGCTGGAAGAACTCCATAACTCAAAAACTCGAGAAATGCGATTTTAAAGAGATTTTAGGATTCATATCACTTGGATCGAATAGTGATGGTTTTCTCTTAAAGTTGCAGTACAAAAAAGGACGGACAGCCATTTGTGCATACTTAATTCAAGAAAAGAAGTTTTAGATTATTAACGACCGAAAGTGAACTGTTCCCCAAATGAGCAAGTAGGGAGCTGTACAAAAGCAAAGTAAAAAATAATTTTTTAAACTTCTAACGAATTTTGAGCAGTTGCATAAAATGTGTACATAGTTTCTTTTGAAAATAGTTAATTTATGTAAAAATATGTATGTATGTTCATTAGACCGCGTCAAAAAAAAAAAACAAAAAAATTCCGCAATGTGACCGGCATTTGGTATAGTAATGATCATCCATGAATCTCTCCTTTCTAAGACAGTTCTAAGAGGTCCCGCGTCGATCCTTTAGTTTTCCCATAGGAATTAAGTAAAAGTAAGAAAATTAGTTATTTCATTTTGAGGTCAATATAATTTCTGGGCTGAATGAAAACACTCGAAACTGTAACTGTACATTGATTATATGCCATTTAAGTATAATGCACGCTCAGTTTATTTACATTCCTAAATTATCATTTTTTAATCCCTTGTATAGGACAAGGGGTCAAATAGTATAGGGGTCAAATCTAGTATAAACCAAAAAAATTTTTGATCGCGATTTTGACCGAGTCCAGAACAGCTCGTTCATTTTCTGTGCACTAATTTTAAATGCCAAGTGAAACCATACGGTCTTTCCAACGCAGAGGAGGCATAAGCCAGCAATTGCACGCTCTTTTAGTAAGTAAATTGTTCCTGAGGTGTTCAGTTCTGCGGCTCTTCTTATATTCTCAACATCACATTCAAGAAGTCACATGAAAGGGGTCGGGCTGTCTGTTTAGCGGAGAGTGTAGTGGCTCGGAGAGGTTTTTCCCAATTCTGACGGAGCTGGTGGTATTGCTCAACGTCATTTTACATGACCGTATGAGTTTGGCGGAGATGCCAAATTCAAACATAGCGGGGTATAGGCAACTCCTTTTAGTGCTGTAAATCTTTTGTATGGGCTATAAAAGTGTATATCTAAAATTTTTCTAAAAAAATTTAAGAAAAAGTTTAAAATTTTTGGGTGGGTGTAATTAGTAAAGTTTGTTAATTTTGTACGAAGTCTGGAATGTGGATTTATGTGGTGCTGGTTATGTAATTTGCTAAGCTTTTATAAGAAAATTGTTAGCACTAAATAAATAAAAGAATAATACCCAAAATTGAAAAAACATGTTTTACAAAAACTGTATTATTTTATTACACCGTGCGACAGTAAAATTCTACACAGAAATAAAATTAATATATTCGCAAAACTATGGATAAATCATAGTAAAACTGCGTACTTAGTTTTTCTCTCTGACGTTATATTTTTTTAAAGGACTTTGAAATTTAAAAAATATAATTATTTCAAAAAATTATTTAAAAAATTCGGTGCAATGTAGGATAACAACAATTATGTATAAAGGAAAAATTTCTGTTGAATTATAACAGAGTAAATTTTTGGTGCATCAGGACGAGTGGGTATGGAAAATATCCTTTACAAATTTTTTGCTTAAATATCCTTGAAAATTTGCAATTTTTTTTTATTATTATTGGAACTTATAAACGCACGACCTCATCGTCGAATTTCGTACTGCAAACTTTATTAACTTAAGAGTAATTTTATTAAAAGTACAGTTTCAATACCTATTCGTCCTTGTAAACCAAAAAAATGTATGGTTGTTCTACATTGCACTAATTTTTTTTAATAACTTTTTGATTTGCACATATCTTTAGAACTTTAAACTCCTTAAAAAAAATCCTGACATCAGAGAGAAAAATTAAAAACGCTGTTTTACTATATTTGGCCCATAGTTTCGTGAGCATGCTTTGAAATTTTTTTGTTTTTGTCGCACGGTGTTATGAAACAGTGGTTAACTTCTCTACAGCATAAATCTTATCCCAGAAGACTCTGCTTTCGTTTGGCAAGCGTTAATATTGACTAATTTTAATTTTCTCCGAGTTGATACCGATACCGGTTCCTTGCTCCATCTTTGAACCATAAGTGTAGTTGCATATGTTACTATCTGTCACTGGCAGGCATTAGTTTCTTCCTTCTCTGTTCGGAAACCGTTAGGTATCCTTGTACTGAAGACCCAAAACGGCCTAATACAGTCAGTTAGTGTTAGCTTCTAAGTGCACAGTATCACCGCATGCCCGAAGTGGGTTGGTATCCACAGGTTTTCATCACCAAGTTTGAGCGCCTTTACAGCTATACCTCGAACGAAAATGTCCCCCTTCCGCTTTAAGAGGATTAGTAGCAAAACCGTTATAGTTGGTCCACTTAGAAATTTCGGTTAATGTATTACCATGGCAGTATAGGCCACGAATTTCATTATTTTTTGTTTGAAGCCATTTCAGAAATTTATTTACCACCAAGAGCCAGAGAAGAGGGGACAAAACACATTCCCGGGGAGTGCTTCGATACTAACATTTCGTAGTATGCCACAGATCTACTCTCTCGCTACATGGCAATCAAATAATAGCCGACTTTCGTACCCACCTAAGCACTTGGCTATCAAGTTAATTTGTAATACAAATTACAATGGTTTTTCTGAAAATTGTGTAAATTGGCGTTGAGTACTTGCGATGCACTCTTGGAAAGATGTGCTGTGTTACAGCCAAGCTGTAACTTTCAATATTAGCCAGAGGCAGAAACGATCTCTGTCTGGAGGAGGACTCAAGCAACGAGCCTCAGAATTACTTTTGCTCAGTTAACCAGTCTCCGTTTGTTGGAGGTCACACCCTGAGTTCACCCAGTTAGCTATCACAGATTAAATTTTTTTTTTTTTTTTAATTTCGTCACCTCTAATTGCTCTTTCTTCTTTTCTGCATTAAAAGTATAATATTCGTCTAGGTATGTTTGCAGCATTAATTCACGTTCAGCGTGTCTGCGCATAAAATGAAAAGTCAAAAGTTTTAAAATTCACATGCCATATGTTCTCTATACATACATTACAAATCACTTGTGTAATGTTTATAAACTTTTCCAAGCAAGAGTTTCTAGCTAAGTAAACAAGTATTTGTAAGTGCAGGGGATTATGAGTGCAGGGGAGGTTGTAAAGCAAAAGAAAGTATATGTATGTAAGTCTAAAGCGATTTCAAGGCCAACGCGCAATTATTTTCACAAAATCACGCATGACAAACTAAAAGCAGCAAACAGCGCATGTACAGTAACACATTTCACGGGAATTAGTGTAAGCGGTTTTGGTTCAAAAATCTGTGGAAATTCTCGACAAAATACGAATTCAAAAAAAAAACTAAATAAATTGAAATAGCAAAACAACGCAAATACGTTTGAGGGGGAACATAAACAGCCGCCAAATGCCGTTGGCAAAAACCGCAAACGAGCTGTTGTTTGTGCTTTTATGCTGCTAACATTGATTGTGGTCGGGAAAAATAAAAAAATATATAAAAAACGGCGGCCCAGGTACAAGCACGCACATAAATAAGAAGTAAACCACGAAAATACATTTTTAATACGCACCCCCATGCTGGCATATGATGCCGCGGGTATCAACAAAGACACATGTACTTTAGCATACATAAATACTCGCTTGTACATAAACATACCTCTCCCATGGACACATAGCACACATGCATAGAAGAACATCAAAAAGTAAAGGGAACAACATATTTTGTACTTGTAGAAAAAAAATCTGCGGCAAAGAACAGCGCTGCATACAGTACCTGTGGTGGACCCACACTCTGTCTCCGTACTCTGCCACACACGCAGCAAGTGTACTCATATTACTATGCCTGTATATACATATACATATTAATATGTATGCGTGTACATACTTGTATACACGCTGCTTGGCCACTGTTGATATGCGTTTTACATCATATTAATTTATTTTTTGACATGCAATGTTTTCCACATTCATTTTTCTCTTCTGTTGCATTCATATTTCACCCAAATACTGGGAGGCATCTGCAAAAAAAAAAAATTTTAAATAGGAAAGGGCATACAAAAAAAATTTTGCAGGAATTTGTGCCACAATCTTTAAACAAATTTTCTGCTAACTTACATTCTTCTTGTATGTGTGTGTACATGTGGTGCGTTTTTAAGTTATTGAGATATAAACACATTTACGGCAGGAAATTCAGTGAAAAATTGCTCGATTTTTATCACTTTCTCAGTGAGCTCATCTGTTCTGATGTGACAGGAAGTGACGAATACATACAGTGGGGAGCAGAAATGAGTACATGGTGATTTTTGTTAAATATTTGCCAGATTTTTAAAGTTAAAATTTTTTTGTTATTTTTTCATAAAAAATAGGTTCATGCTTCAACCAGAACTATATATGTAAATCAAACTTTCAAATTTAATAAACTGCTTGGATAGATTTTTCATATATATATTTTTTTGCTAACGACTTTTGCAGGTTTTTTCAAAAAAACAAGTGCAATTTTTAATAACTGGCGTGGAGTTTTTTCTTTGCAAACGGCAAAATTCTAAAAAATCAGCTGAAATTTTGATGAAAAATTGATAAATTTTTGTGAGCACTGTATTAAGTTTGAAAGTTTGATTTATATGGTTTTGTTTATAGCATGAATCAGATATTTATGAAATAATAACAAAAAAAATTTGACTTCAAAAACCCTGCAAATATTTAACAAAAATCACCATGTACTCACTTCTGCTCCCCACTGTACCTACACATATGCGTGCGTATATAAAAACAAACATTTTTTGTGAGCATGTGTTATTATTTTTAAGCAAATATGAACACTTTACATACTAAATATTCGGAATCGAATCAGTATTTTAAGTGCGAAAAATTATAAGATGTAATATAGTTACATGTAAAATGAGTAATAGCAATTTCATATTTTTTCAGAAATATTAACAAAAATTAGTTATGAAAAAATAATGGGTTATTCTGCACAAAGCCAAGGTTGGCTAACAACCAAAACACGGCACTCAGGATAGCGAATGCATGCCTTCTGATGTCGCCGCAACATCACCTGCACGACGAGGCCCATATGCTGCCTATTAAGGAGCATAACACAATGCTCTGCAAGCAGTTTCTAGTTGGGAGCCACAGACGTGGTCACCCAAATAGACAACTGCTTGCAGCAGAGCCCTCGTCAATGCACGTCAGGCGGCCATTGAATGGCATTCACAGAGAGGCAGTCTCGAGTTATATAGACTCTCGACCTGTAAATGCCATTCTGGGCCTACAACTACCAGACGTGAACGAGACAGAGCTTCGTCTGCCTTGAGGGATCCGGACCACAATAGCTCAACTACGCTCTGGTTACTGCAGCAGGTTAAAGTCATACCTGAGCAGAATAAATGAAGATATGTCAAACGAATACTAGGCATGCGGAGAGACGCCCCATGGCTCAAAGCATCTCTTCGCATGCCCAGGGTTTTTAGCGATAAAAATTTGGCGTAGCGATTTTTAGAATTCCACTGCTGCTTACGACTTCCGGTGTCTACTCCAAGTGTCCAAGTATGTTAGAACCCTTGAGGGAAACGTGCCTCTGCCCGGCTGGTTGAGGTCATCAAGAAAACAAAGTCTGGCATCACCACCATCTAAGAATTTCGATGGACGGGGCAAGGTAGAATAAATGAAGGACCTTGCGAAGTCTACTACAGCAGAGAAGTGTCAATAACTTATATAATAGCGTTAGGGACTTTCACCGAGGATGGTTTACTGGCTCTTTGATAATATATTTTCATATATTTTATTGAAAAGTGCGCAATAGACAAAGCCACATTCATTATGCACTTGGATAAAGTGCAAATATCTACCTAAACGGAAGCATTGGAGAACCATCAATGAACCCTTCTCAAACGCTTTACGCAATACCAAACAGGTAGATTGAGGAGCGTGGGCATTAAGTTAACGTCTATTCTACGCAATTCGAAGAAGCATTTTGATCCGAAGCGATCACTGATTCTTGGTCGCAGTGGATACTTCACCACCCAGATTACATAGCTATGTACTTGGCCGATGAGCTAGCGAGGCAGGACACCACTCCTGATGAGGTATGTATACTCGGAGCTCCACTAGCAACATGGAGTCTGCTGCTGAACAGATGGCCAAGTAGTTGGGTATTTCTACCCAATAGTAAAACGCTTCTAATTGGGCACTGAAGAAAAAATTACAAATGCAAATACATATTTATAAAATCTGCACGCATCCTTTAGATAATGTATTTTTAATTGTTTAAATATTGTGTTGACATTTCTTTCAAATTCTCTTGGAAATAAGTAGCAACTACATACATACATACATATGTATATCAATCAAAATTCATAGCAACCTACAACCTTCACTCAACGTTCGAAACATCATTTTGTGGTCTCTTTTATTTGATCTAGCAGTTTGTTTTTGCACATTGCTCTCGTTGCTAGCTAGCATAGCAATAAATCTCTCCAAATTACCGGCGTGCACGTGTCATTTGAATGCGACGCATTCATATTTCAAAAATTACTTACCATTTGTTTGCATTTTTCCCCATTTTTTTTTTTTCATTTTTCTCATTGCTATTTTCAACTACATTTTGTATATTGCTTAACGTTTGAAAGCTTATTTAAGGTGGCTATGTATGTAGATATATATGTGTGGGTAGCGTGTGGTTGTGAATTTTGTTTTTTTCCAAAAATTTTTTCCCTTGGCTTTGCAGCGTAATCGTAGTATTTTTCGACGCGGTTCGTGCTTGACTCGAAATAATTATTCATGTCAGGCTCATTAAATTTCATGTTGCCGCGACGGCTGCTCCTATCAAAATGTTGTTACAGCGCCTTTTGGACACTTTGTTGTTGTTGTTGTCTGGTTGCATTTTAAAAGGTTGGGCAATTACTTGTTTGCTTGACTTTCTAAATTTAGTACGAAAAATTGCGGTTTTACTGACACGGTGTTAGGCTGTTGATGGCAAATAAATTGTGAAGATAAATGGTTGGTATCTTTTGTGAAGTAGCATTGAATTTGATGGCATTTTAAGAAATTTCAAATAATACACTCTCAAGCACGTAAGAAAAAATATACGGCTGTTTATAGCAATTTGCATATATAAATTTTAATTTTCAATGCATAAATCAATACTTCTGATTTCCTAATTTTATAAGCTTATAAATAATTTCTAAAAGAAAAATGATTGAAAATATATATTTACATACATTTATGCAGCTTCCTACATATTCCTCAAAGTTTACAATGAGGATTCGTGGAAATCAAAGCACTGCCTATTAAATTTTAAATTTTAGTGCAACTTTTCAGCTACTGAAAAATATGTATATTTTCAGTGAAAAATAAGTGTTAATACATAAATTTTTTTATGAAAAATAATTTTTGCTTTCGACAGAATATGTGTAAGTATATACATAAGTATAAGTAGATGTGTTGGTATCTACCAGTTTCCCTTATCCCTTGCTAATTTTGAGAAAACTCGGTCACAGTTGAAGAACCCTATAAAAAATATGGCAAAAAGTACAAATGGTTATCCGGATTTGATGTAGTACAGCAGCAATGCAGCAATTTCAGGCTCATTGTCTTGGGGTGGAATGTTTCCAACTCAGGATGAAAGGCGTAGTCCCATATAGTAAAAACTCAAAATCTTTTTGCATTCTCTCTTATTATTTTTTTTTTGTTGTTTTTTTTTTTTGAATGGCCATATGAAGTTTGCAGTTTTTTGCCTGCGAGTTTAAAAAAATAATTGGGAAAAAATTTGCAATTCATGTCGGAGCAAAATATAGAGCTTAGTTTTTTATAGTAAAATTTCACGCGGTATGATTTTGTAGGACTTTACTACCCATTAATTCCCTCACGTAAGCATCGATTTGACCGCTTTTCTGGAATGTCTAAATAAAGTGGTATTTGGGTGTTCGCTAAAATTTTAAAATTTTCTTAAAAATTATTCTCCGAAAAATTTTACTAGACTTTCAGACCAAATCTTTATACAAAGAATGTAAAAGTGCACAGAAATATGTCCCCTTGAAATATTAAAAAATTTGTATGCTCTCTTGTAATAACATTTATTTTGCGAATGAATATAGCCCATACAGCAATCCCTGATTGTGCGTGCATTCCAGTTTTAGTATAAAATTAGGCTGTGTGCCAAATCGAAGGCCATCATGAGGAAAATTACCACCTTTTTTTTACTTTTAATAAGGAGTCATCGTTTACTTTATTAACCTTTCGTTTATTTTTTTTTATCTTAGTAGCTTGAAAACCTTTGAAATTTATTCTCTATTATTATTTCATACAATCTCTTAATATATGATAATCACCTTTTTAATGTAGAGCCCTTAACCCTAATAAAGACTTCATAGCTTATTACTGAATAAATTGCGGTGGCACACCAAAAATCTTAGCAATATTTCGTTAAACAGAAATTTCACTTAAATCGCTGCAATCAGTTTTGGGAATTTATGTGCAACGGAAGAGCGTCTGAGTACGCTGTCGCACACTCACTTATTGCGCTGCGGCACATAAAGTCAAATGCCATTCAACTTTGCATATTTTGAGCGCAGAAATTTTAGCGCCTTTGGCCAAGCGCCACAAATTTACACACAAATTTCATTACACACACACCTACATATACATACATACATGTAAATCTTGCAGCAAAAAACATCGAAGCCATTGTGCTTATTGCAGTTTTCTTGTCTGCGCCATATATACTATGTAATTTTTTTCAGACTGCGCTTCTTTTATTTGCTTTTAATTTTTTATATTTTTGCAAAATTTCATATTTCATTTACACACATTCTAACAAGCATCTCGGTTGTATATTCGATTTTTATTTTTTTTTATTAATTTCGTTATCAACTCGACGGCTTCCGTTTGCGTTGCGTCAATGGGGTCGCTGCGACTGCTCTAAGCAATGTATGTATCTATGTTTCTGTCTGTATAGTTGTCCTGCTGATGCTGTTGCAAAATATATGACTTCCTAGTGCGACATATTTTTTTATTTTTTTTTTTTTCATATCAAATGCATACTTGTCTATGTACAAGCCATAGAGCGCTTTTATGTATGTACTTATGTATGTATGTGTCCATATGTGTGTTTAAAATTCCTGGACGCCTGCAGTCGACAATGGTATGGCCATAGTGTGGCAGGTTGTTGTTGGTCGCCTACTTGCTGAAATGACGAAAGAAAAACTCTCGCAGCAGGAGCCAAAGTCAAAAGCACAGGGCCGTCTATTTTTCATAGCATACTTTCTTGCGCTAACGGCTGAGTAAAAAATTGCCTGGCGTTTCTTTCAGACATTTTCGTCCATACGTATATTTGTAGTAGTCTGCTGAGGCTGGCACTGTTCATGCACGTACTTTTTTAAGTTTTTTCTCCGCAGTCATTTTCCCCTAACTTCCCTGCCAGCTTTACCATATGACAACAGCCATCCATTCGCGGCCTATAATGCTTTTATATGTGTATGTGTGTTTCATTTTAATTTTTTGGTCGCGCGGCACATTTGCGATATCATTAAAATATTTTTGTTGCTCGTAAAACTTAATTTCCCGGGGATATGGCAACTGACTGGGTAAGTCGAACTGTGCAGTTAGATTTATTTTTTATGTTCTTCAGGATTTTTTCCTGTTACCAACTATGTAGAAAATTTACTGCTGTGAATTTAAATTCCTGAGCTTTTAAATTTAACGTCTTTTAACCCTCTAGTAGGCAGAACCGCCTCCAGACGGTCGTTAAATAAACACCTTTTTAGTGCACCTATAATCATTTTTTTCTATATTCGTAAGGCGCGATCTTTAGACAAAACTCGTACCCTTACGGCGAAGTAAACTTTAATCCGTCATGCCAATCCGTTATATTTTAATCGGCAGTTTAATTACAGATTTTGAAAACACGGTTAAAATTAATTATTTCTTGCTATTTAGTAATTTCGTAATAAAAGAAATTTTTTCTTTTGACAAATTTTTTGATATAAAAAAATTCGGTGGATTTTGTTGTTAAAAGCACCGTATTTTAATATAAGTTTTATAATTATGTAACCATTCGAAATGGAGAAAATTGCTTTCGAACACAGACCGTCTACAGACCGGCTTGCCGACATATAAAACCCCAGTTTTGCATTTTTGACCGTCTGCAGACGGCACTGCCGGTTCGTAGGTCAACATTGTGTAAGATAAAGCTGAAACTATGTGTAAGTATATCGGCGAGCCCGTCTCCAGACGGTCTTGGTTTTTCTCCCCTGTAGGAAAAAGTTACTGTCACAGATCGAAATGGACATCAGTTTTGGATTTCTCGTGCTAAAATCACCCATTCCTGAATTTTTCAACTCATAAAAAAATTGGCCTACTAGAGGGTTAATGCACCTCTGTAAATAAGATAACTTGCCATTTTGTTATTACATTTTAAAAGTGAACCTTTTATTTTAAAATGCTCACTGAATTCTAGGCATTTAAGCATCATATGACCATATTTTTGAAATGAAAATACAATACACATTTTCATGATGAATATAGTACATCTGGCAAGGAAGCATTAAAAGTGGCGTAATATTGAAAGAAGATACGGGCAAAAGTAGGGCTTAAAAATTTCAAATTAAAAAAAAACACTGATTTGTTCCATATAATTACGGTGACCGTATCTATGAGAGCCGAATACGGGACATAAAATAATTTTGCAAATTTTTTCCACAACAGCTTACAGATCTTAAAGCCTTCTTTAATGATCCTAAATATATTAGCAGTATCCTTTTAGTAACATAACAAATTTTTGTAGGATAATTTGCTCGAGAGTTTTATCCCGTAAAATTTGTTTAAAAAATAATTATTATTACAATAAAGTGCAATTTTAGTAACTTACCATTAGTTTTCGGCATTTCTTTTCTTTTTGTTGACGGTGTTACGCATTTTTTTCATACAAAGCAGCACTTTCCACTCGCACTTTATTATACTCAATTTTAACGAGTTACAAAACTGTAAACCCAATTGTTTTCTAAAGATTCTTATTAAAAAGTTTGAAATTTCGTTAAAACATTGCAGAATAAGGTTTTATAGTTTTTTGCACAAATTTCGTATTATATAGCTTTTGTTAGCCAAATAGCTTTACTTTCATAAAAAAATAATAATAACCATTAAACAAGCTAAGGAAAAATAGTCAAACCTTACTAAAATGTCGAGTCCTAATTTCTATTTTGGTCGATTCGAATCACAGGCATTCAGATTTAAAAAAAAATAATAACTGTTTATAGAGAAAATTACGACCATATACCAACATCACTCAAAACCACGTTCATAGGCATGCCATTTTAATGAGCTGTTAAGGCATCGAAACACCGAATACGGGACAAATCCATGACATTAAAAGAAATATAGAACATTTGGTGTCCCGTATAAAATAAATAAATTACCAGGACAATGGGTCAAAAAAGAGGACTGTCCCGTATAATATAGGACAGATGGTCACCGTACATATAATGAACAAATCCAACTACAGCGTTCAGGTACATCGTTTTTTAAAGCAAATTAACTTAACACCTTAATTTAAAAGTAGTAGTTTCCGGCTATACATACAAAACGAAGACAATGAAATCCATTAGCATGCAATTTCCTAAAACTTTTGTCATGCACTCTACATATTTTCCTTTAGGTACTCAAAATGGAATTTCTAAGCAGTCTTGATTTCATTTTTCAATTAATTTTTGTATTACCAATACTTTGTGGTTTCAAGGCGCTAATTAAACTGATTTTATAAATGTAATACCCGCATTTTCATCTAACTTAACCAAAGCATTGATATTTAAACAATATACAACAAGCGTATGATTTCGAATTGGATTTTCGGTGGAAAACTACAGCCGTAAAATATAAAAAAGCTTTTAGGGTGAATTAAAATACGTAGCCAAATAAATGGAGTTTATCTGCAGACACACACACGCATACAATAGGCATGTTTTATTCAACCATCACAGGCAAATAGCTAAATCTTGGTCAAATAAAACGAAATTAGCTTATTTCCTATGTTAGCCTAATTTTGACAGTTGTTTGACTGCAAAAAGTGTCAAAGCAAGTTTTTGCCTCTTGCTGATTGGCTGAAGGGGAAAATTTCTGATGCTGAATGGCAATGCCTCTTGTTTAATATACAAGCCAAGAAAGCTTTTCATAAGCCAATATAATTATGTTGGGTAAGTCCTCCATACAAAATAAGCTAATCGCTTAAATTTCTGGACAAATAAAACACGGCTAATATTGAATCTGAGAAGGAGCATATGCTAATGCCTTAGAGAATTTTCGATTATGCATACATGTATGTTCATACATACATACATAACTGAATAAAACATGATATGTGAACTTTTATTCCTATGTTACGCATACTGCTGTTAAATATCCTAATTGGCTTTACCTAATTAGTCAGCTAAACTTTCTACAAAACACACCTGTACGCCTGTTCGCAAGTTTACGGTTTGGCAAGGAAGTAAGTAAGTATTTCCGCTTACTTTTTAGTTTTACTATTCATATTAAGCACAGCTTTTGCGCATTTTCAACTCCATCATTACCTAGTTGATTTGCTGTTCAACAACGAATTTAGTTGTACGATCTGGCCTATGTATTTGTAAGAGTATACAAACGTACATACGAGTATGTGCATATGTATGCCTGTATTTGCATTGGCGTTGGTGGCAAATGACCCGAAGGGAATTTCACTGGTGTTTCTGGAGTTTTAAGAACATTTACGAAGAAAAAGTCAACATAGAAGAGGTTAGGCTCTGCAGTGAGGGCACCCTTACGCTCAAAGTTGACTACACGAAAATATTTCATGTTTTACTTAAAACCCTTCTTTTACTAGTTTTTTTTACAAATTTTATGAACACAGTCGTCAGTTTACCTCGTTTTGGCTAGCGTATCATCTGCTTTAGTTGCAGCATAGATATCGGCCAGGAAAATGGTAGCGTGGTCTCGGAGCTAGCTGTTCAAACCCAGCTTCTGGACAAAATACGACAGTTCCCTTACTTTCACACATTTTATAACCGTACGCGCTTGGACTAGTGTCCCCTTCTTCCACACGTCTTTCTCTATTACGACTATGGATCATTTTTAAAATGGTTTTAGAAGTGAAGTCGCCAAAAGACTGCTGTGTTAACTATACGGTAACCTTTATTTCAGGTATTGATTTCTCAAGCGAAGTGAATTTACTTAGTACTGAGGAGAGAGTTGTGCCCAAATCCTCAGGGTGATGGTGGCCCACCGATTTTTTGTTTATAAATTTTTGTATAATTTTCTTTTGTTTAATTAATGTTTGCGTTTTTTTTATAAAAGTTTAGCTCACTACCTAACAAAAGCATGTAAATCTGATTTTCGAACATTGTAAAAAAATTCGTCAAATTCTCCAAAAAATTGCATGTAAATTTAAAACTGTTTAATCAGAACTTAAAAAATGATATAGTTAATAAAGTGCAAGTTTAGGAAAGCTACAAAATCTTTTATATGGACGAAAATGTACAGCATTGTCAGCAAAGAAAAAGTTTTCAAAATCTAACGGTAATTCCTGGCTACTTTTAACTTGCACTTTATTACACTAAAAGTTAATACGCTACAAAACTACATACATGTCTAGAATTCTTTAAAGGTGTGAATGAAGTTGAATAAATGAAATTTTGATGAAGATTTGTTGAATTTCTTTTTTATAAATATTGTATAAGGTCTGCTTGTGAACTATATTGTAATTCTATTGTTTTACAGCGACCGTACATAGTTCTGCAATCCTTTCAACTTTTTGACAGATGTGTTTTTTGTACCGCCAGTGCCCTTAACAAAACAGTATATAGCATTAGTTATCTACCGACTGCTGTGTAGATAGTACAGATGCCGTTTTTAAATCGATTAAATCGAAGATCGATTAATCGAGTACTTTTGATTCGATTTTTTAGTTCCGATTCGATCCGTGAATCGATTCAAAAAATTCGAGAATCAAGATTCGATTTTCCTCAATTGATGCATGCTGGTCTACGGCTTACTACAAACACTCTAAATATCGGGATTCCAAACTTTATGGAAATTTTCATAAAAATTTTGCACTCCTTAAATACTCCTTTTAGAAAAAATTTGTGTACGTATGCAGTTTTGCAGAAAATCTTTTCTAAAACGCGTAAATATAGTGTTAGCGAAAACAAAAAAAAAGACACTAAAAAGCGTCCGTATTGAAAAAAAATCAACATATGTATATACGTAAGCTCCATTGTATTATACACTTCTTAAAGTAGTAGTTAATTTCGAAGTAAAACACACACTTTTTTCTTATATGTGATAAAAAAAATTCAAAAATTTAAGCATTTCCTTAAGTAGGATTCATAATGTATTTTCACTAAAATTCACAAAAATTGTATTGGCAATGTTGGGCATAGCCAATAGTGAGATTCATGAAATATCGCAAAGTGGCATTTTTGATGAAATGGCAACTTTGAGAACAAAATTGTACATATAAACGACCTATCGCAACTCTGGATTGCAAAATGCTGCACATACTTTAGGGAAAAAGAGACGTTCATACCTATGATTTAAAGTTTCTTTGTAAAAATTAAGTAAAAGACGTTATTTGACCAAATATATCAATCGATTTTGGGAGATCGATTTATTTTTTGCTTATTTCTTTCAGCATCGATTATTTTTATTTTGATTCGGATCGATTCATTTTTCATTTTTTTTATTTCGATCTGGCATCTCTAGTAGATAGGTCCAATTTCTTATCAAGCATTTTTCTGTTAGTGTATAAGATTAGAAGGCTTCTTAAGCCTCTACCCCCCATAAGTACACATTCCACAATAGCTCATTGGCAAATGACGGATTCACCTACTTTTATGTAGAAAGTGCCAAGCCATCGTCTCTTTGTTTCTAAATACCCACTCCTCTTGTCTTGTTTCAAAATTTGCTGTTCAAAGAGCTCATCAGTACACCAAACAAATAGTCGAAATGCAGTTGGAAAATTTTCATATTCACTAAGTACGTAAAATGAAGTAGATAACTTTTAAAGGTATCATATTAAGATTAATCTCGAATTATAATTATTTGACACACATTTTTCCAACTTTGACATTAAAGTTTCACATCCTGCCAGCTAGCTCTGTATTTTCCTGCTGGGTGTGTGTGTGTTCGATGCACGCTACATATATGTATGTTTTTGAGTACTCACTCCCTCATAGTTTCACCTATAAAATTAATCCTTTGCGTGTAGTTTGGTTCATTAGCGCGGAAGGACTCATTTACATACGAAATGATTTAGTCTAACTATAAAGTCGTAGCGCACTACATTTGTGCCTATGTCTATGTAAGTATATGTGTATATGCTTACATAAAATAGGCGTGTGCATAAACGATATTTTGCCTAAAGCTACTACGGGCTTAACCACAAATTAAACATTTCAGTAGTAAAGTGATTTGAGGCTTTATAATTTTTCAATCGGAATAATTAATAGAATAGAATTTTTGATTTTAATGCCTAATTAAATTTATAAAATTAAAATATTTTAGTTATACATACTTTTTTATTTATTTACATGAGAGCTTAATTATAAATAATAAATCCACTAAAGATAAGCGCTGGCTACTAGGGCCTTTGGCTCTTTAATTATTTTAAAGAAATTTCTAGAGGTAAAAAAAAATTTATAGAATGAGGAAATGAAATAAGTGAATGGAAAAAATATATATAGCTAACTTTAGTTAATTCCTGTACAAAACCGTTCTCCTAAACTCGAATATATTCTATTTTTTTTTTTTTTTTTTTTCCTGACCGAAAAATTTAAAGTGCCACACCATTTAACCAATAAGAGGTTAGTGGTAAACCTTTTTTGCATTGGACTTCTCAAAGTTTATACACAAAAATGGCAACAGATTACTCAACTTTCTTTTGTTTTCATACATACATACATTTGCATACCCATTGGGTGTAAGTGCAATGCAAAAAGTTTACTACTAACCTCTTATTAGAAAATTGGTGTGGCGTTTTCTAGAGAAAAAATAGCGGTCAACAAATTAAATTTATTTTCAGTCACAAAATAATCAATATTTAATTTAATAAATAACCAATATTATTGATGACAAATAAAACTCAATAGACTATGATTGTTTGTTCTCAAGAAAATAAAACTAATAAAATAATGATTATTTTTATTTAAAAAAAAAAAACAATTCACAAAATAACCATTCTTTCTGTACGAAAAAACAACACTCGTAAACTGAGTTTTATTTTTGATTACCTAAATTTTTTTCGTAATTCTTGCAATACAAAATACAGCGAGTAAAAATTGTTATATAAACAACATTTGCTTTGAAGCTTTGATAAATTATCCACATTTTTTGCTGTCAGCCGAAAAGCATTGATTTACATCACTCTTCCACAGCAGCGCTGTCCGCTCATACGCCCCGCCCACCCCAACTCCGTCTAATTGGTCCAACTCGCCGTTGACGAAGTGGAAAAATGTGCAATGACATAGAAAAATGCAAAATAACTGGCTTAATAGAGACTAGCAGGAATTTAGGCAAACAAAAGTACCAATTCAGTAGCGTGGAATGTCACTTTATTTATGTATATTTCACATTTTTCGCATTCACCAGCATTCCATTATTTTTTTTTTTTATTCTGTGTTGAAGCAAAAGCAAAAGTGAAAATCAGCAAATATATTTTATGATAAATATAATGCCGGCAATGATTGCGTAACTAACTAACTGTACACGCAAATAATCGTGTACTTTTACAGTCAGTTAGCCAGTTGTGCTTGTACTGAATTATTTTTTTGGATATGAATAGATTTGTTGACAATAAGGCTTTGGTTTGCACAATTGCTTTTTTGTACACACTGTTTTTTTTCTTTAGCTGCTCTAATATGATAACGTTTACGTGATAAAACCTAACGTTAAAGTGAAAAGCAAAATATTTTGAACGAAAGTGAAAATTAAATCGTAGAATACGCTGAAACAGCAATTTCAATTAATTGAGGATATATTAGGGCAATAAGACTCAAGGACAAAAAAGATATAGACAAAAACATACAACTCGTACATACTAGTAGTTTTCTTTTTTTGGTAGTAGATAATTTTTTTATTAAATACTATGAATTTTTATGTATTTAGTCGGCGGCGTCTAATAAAACTACACTGCCGGCAAAAAGTATTGACACGGGAAATTTTTCACAATATATGCAACAATTTTTTTCCCCCCGCAAATTTTTTGTAAAAATATGGTTCATTCTACAACAAAAACATTAAAATATAATTCCAAAACTTTGTGCAAAACTCACGAAAATTCAGCAAATTTTCATGCCAGTTTTCAACTTTTTAATCAGATTTTTTAGAATTTTTTTCAAATTCAAATAAAAAAAAATATATGGAAACTAAATATGTATTTTTAATTTATTTTAAATGAATTTTTTTCACCATTTACTTTAAATGCTTCATTTTTTTATACATATATATATATTTTCAAATTTTAGATATACATATATTTAATCAATTTTGTGTGTTTCGTGGCACTAAAAATTAAAATGTATCCTTCTGTTGATTATAAACTTGTAATAAAGTATGAAAAGTAAATACAAACATTTAAAAAGCAAAACAAATACAAGAAGTCTCATTGCATATTTTTGTCTCATTGCATATTTTTGAGTTGTTAGCTCATATTATATGCGCATAATTTCGATTTTTTAACGCACAAAAATACGGGCCCTAATTGTCACATAATCCCAACAAACGTGCGAGTACGATTATATACCATTTAAGATTAAAAAGATATTGCTGCTGGCAGTAATAAAGCTAACACAATTTTTCTCCTACAAATTATGCAAAGTGGCTATGTCTAACTCTGATCTGCAATTGAAGGCACTTTACCTCGCTGATCGAAATTTTATTTGACCATCAGCCGCAACACTTTTACCGAAGGAACCACACAAAAATATTTTCCTGAATTATAAAAGTGCTATTGTGCACTCCAGTAAGTTTACGATCCTGTGGATCCTTTTCAAATCTCCAATTCATGTTTTTTTTGTTTATACTGGGTTTTTACTTGTCTTATTCTGTACCTTTTATAGCATAATCTACAAGCGATTATCCTTTCAATATAGAATTAAGAATTCTATTTTATGCTTCTTTACAGAATGCCACCAAACTACGATATTAGCTTTGCGCACATGTGCAAATGTAAATATGTTCATATACATACATATGCATGCAGGGTTGTATTCATTTTCGAATGTGTGCTTTATGTATCTATACCAAAGTATGTGTGTAGTCATAACTCAGAAACCGCACTGTCACGACGAGGCTAGAAAGGCAACACCACTGGCGGCAATGCAAATAGTACTTAGGGTAAGATAAGCGCGCCGCATAAATACGCATAAGCTTATATATTAGGCGCATTGTGTTGTTGTTGTTGTTTTTACATACTTATGCTTTTATTTAAAACAACGCTAGCGAAGTGCTCACGCATGTAAACATACTCTAAGGCACACTTAAGTGGTGTCGCATGCGAATGTGTTGCAGGCCTCCACCATGAATTTGGTAACATTTTATGGGGCGCCTCTTTTACGGATAATTGATTAATCTTAGTATTTATGGTACGTATACGCGCCACTTGCGCTGTTTTACTGCTAAATAATGGTGGGAGGCTATTATATTCTTGTTTTTGTTTGTTTAACGCCGCACAACTTTGCGCTGCGCAGTTTAGTGTTCAGCTTAAATTCGATATTTGCAATGGCTCAAAGTCAAGGGGTTTCGGTTTACTGTTATTCTTGCCACTTGTCTTTGACTTTTAGGAGGCGCACGAGTAAGATTTATACAAATTCGTGCTGTTGGAAAGCGTTTTGGCAGGGAGTAAGTTTAAACGCATTGGGTAACGGATATGTGGAACAAGCGTGCCAGCAAAACAAAAAATATTTGCCTGATTTAATTGAAATTTTCGAAAGTTGTTGTACTTTTAAAACGTCAGGAGTTTATTGAGTCAAATTACTAAATTTTGCAGAACATATGAAAAATGTACGTGCAGGCAGTAAAGAGGCTTATAGCCTATATCCACCAAAGGCTTAACTGCGCTTAAAGCTCAGGTAAGTTCCAACAGTTTTAACATAAGAAGATTGGGAGAGCTGTTTTTTTAACTTTTGATTTTTTCCTTTCGTTTGCTTCTACTTAATAGATGGAGTATCCACTTTCGAGTTGTAATCTCCTTTTGCCAATAGGTGTAAACTGCAGCTAATGCTTGGTACAAATCAACTATTACATTAGTTTTATCAATAAATTGTGCAATAATTTCGTAATATCAGGAATGACAAATTTCGCACCAACAACCTATCGAAAAAAACGTTCGACTCTTTCGGTAGAAAGCACACGCTAGATATATACATTATATAATAAATGTTAACCTCTCACCCCTTAGGATTTTTCTAAATGGAAAAAATAATACCTGTATTTTGTTGTTTAAAAGAAACTAACTTCAAGCCCAAATGGTATAGAATTCTTGAAAATCAATATTTTTCGGTCAAAGAACTCTGCTTCTCTTTAAGAGAGTTCCAGTAGCAATAGCCAAATGTTTATTTAATCATTTTATGATATTAACAGATTTTTTAGGTCCCCCAAGGACCTTAAAAAATCATACAAAATCGTTAGTATTAAAAGAGTGTAAATGAAAAAAGGGTATTTGTCTTCGGAGTCTCCTGAAGAGAAACAGAGTTTTCTGATCGAAAAATATTCATTTTCAAGAATTATAATAATGGTATATATACCATTTCTACGAAAATGTGGAAAACACATGGAAACTTACTTATGGCAATGTTTTTTTCTTTGTAATAAATTCTTAAAGTGTTTATTCTCTGACATATATGTACATACAAAGATGTGTACAAAAAAAATTTTAACTTTCATTTTCCGTGGCTCTCAGTTATCTATCTAATCGAATTTAAACATGCGCCTAAAGAAAGAATGTATAAATAGCTAGCGCAACTTTGTAAGGGACACTACTTATTCACTCAAGCGTACATTTCACCCGGCCTCACATTTACACTACTCTAATTAAGTCATTTCACGTACATCGATAAAACATTTTCGATTGTTTATGCTTGCCATCACCAATGTCGAATTATCTTTTGTTGATTTAATAACTCTTGTTTTATTGTCCTCTACTTTTTTTTTTTGTTTCTTTGTCTTATTTAATATGGCTTCCGTTTTCCTTGTTGATTGTTTTGATTGTTATGTACATATTGCATTTTGACGTTTATTGATTTCATTTTAGGTTTTTTTTTTACTTTTTCTGAACTTTTATTACTGTTGTTATACATTTATATGTACGTACGTATGAATGTAGTCTCTTTACTCAGTCTCTTTAAAGGATTTTGCCACAATTTAATTATGTTTCAGTGCGTCAGGTCATTGACGTGCTGTACTGAAAGACGATGTGCTTTGTTTCTCATTACGAAAGATGGTTTTGGTTTTGGTACATACATACATATACATTAGACTGCATATCCAAAAAATGTTGCGGTTTTCCGCCGGGATTACAAAATATATGAAATTTAAAGACGTCTACCAAAATATTCCGGAAAAATATTAAGATTTACGTGAGCTCGACCGGTTTGAAAATACCACCAAATATGGAGTTTTTTTATGAATAAAAATAGTTTCTTAAAGAACTTTTTGAAAGAAGTCCCCTCAGATGACAAAACAGATTAAGCTTAAAAAAATCTGCATAAAAATATTTAAAAATCTTTTCGACGGAATAGTAGTAACGAGATTTTTGATGCTGTTTTTTTTACTTTTTTCAACGATTGATTTACGAAAAACTCGAATAACTGTGCCAAGAAGAAAGATATTTACCCACTACTTTTATTTCTGTCAGAAAAAGTAATTCGTGTCCCCATTTTTTTTTTTTTTGTTCAAATACCAACACGTCTTAATTCAACTATGAATGGCGTTCGTTCATCTTACCTTCCTCTTTCATCATTTGAATAAACTTGTTAGCAAAGAAATAAAAAGGGCGAGAAAATACCTTTCCCATGAAACCTGACAAGTCTAAATCGGAAGAGTTTATGTTTAGTTATTCAAGTTTTTCTTATAACTATCTTTGAAAGAAGTTAAAAAAAAACAGTATCAAAAATCGCATTATTACGATTCCATCCAAAATTTTTTTAAAATTTTTTAAATTAAAAAAAAAAAAATTTTTGCAAATTTTTTAAATCATTTGATTTTTGATTTTTCGCAAAAAAAAATCTTTAAGAAAAACATAGTAATACTTTACTCACTACATGCATCTTTTGAATAGAGTGAACATCTCTCTAACCGTTTACATCCATCTGCTTTCTCGTATGTGTGTATCAGATTAGCCTTGCGAGGATACGTCGGAGCACATCCCGTATCACGATTTAAACTGAACCACTTCATATTAAACATTTTTCTACCAAGCCGCTTAATCCGATGGCCAACTAGGTAAGGGACTTAGCATAATGCTTTAACAGATCTTGCCGTCCGCTGGTTTGGTACATCCAATCTATTAACTAACTCAGCAAACCTTAGGTTAAGGCAAATTATTTTTATAAGCTGAATCTTTTATATGTAAAAACAAATTTAATTTTTTTAATTTTCTGGCATAAATATCTTTTAAAACTGGTGCTCCCTACAGCGAAAGCTTTTTAAACTCTTCTTTGCCCCAGCACAATATTTACTCAACTGTCCGAAAGAAGTGCCTATAATTCCATTTACTACTTTTCAATTATTATCCACCCACAACAAAGCTTTTCTTATTATAACAAGCAATCAAATCAAAGCAACCAAAGCCTCTTTGCCGATGGCACCTAGTTTACCTAGTTTGCTACCCTCTTATTTCGCAATTACAATTTATCTCTGATTTCTGCCACTTACGCAAGCCTCACTGCATTGGCCTACCCACAATTTCTTTGCTTACCTTTTTTTTTTTTGATCTTCTTCTCCTTAGATTTTGTCACCAGCACAATTGGTTTAATGCAACACTTTCTCCTTGCTTACGGTTTTGTTTACCACCTCTTCGTGGTATCTGTAATCGCAATTTGTTGTTGTGTTTTTCATGCTTTTATGCTTCCTCTTTTTTTTTTTGCGAAGCTTCACCACAGCGTTGTGTAAATTGTAATCTTTCATCCAATTTCTCATCTTTCTGCACTTTATTTCTTGTGCGTTTAACACTTTAATCCTTCAAAAGGATTAAAAGCGACATAATACAATATTGACAATCTTTGGCAAGTGTATACATACAAGTATGTATGTAAATATATGTGTGTGTAGATGCTTTGGAAGCAATTTAAAGGAGACAGAATTTGTTTTTTGGGCAAATATTGGCGCTGACTCATCAACGAGTTTTGATGCCACAAATTCTTGCAATACAATTTTCTGTATAGCTTTTCGCCATAAATTTTTTTAAATACGCACTAGCTTTGAGAAAATGTGAAATTAGAAGGTGGCGCCCTTCGCCTTCTCGTATTGAATTCATGCCCAGCGATGAGAGTTACCAACATTTTTCATTTTGGTACACCAATTGAAATGACAATTGAAATGGCAATTTCCTTCAAAGCCAAAATTTGTTGAAGGATAACGAATCAAAGTTCATACAAACTTAACTCGTCATCATCCCCAAATATGTTATTGCGGGTACTCTACGTGCATCCACACAAATTTAAAAATTAAAAAAACAAAATGGTTGCCGTTGCTGCCACAATTTGAAAAAAAATTAATTTTTTTTAATCGCAAAATTCGACACAACTTTGGCCTTGACCAGCTATAACTAAGCGAGCTTATAAATTTATATGAATCAGTTTCAACCTTATGTTAAATTTATCAGATTCCAAGCAAAAATTCTGTTGAAGATTTGCGATTAAAAAATGTTAAACAACCCTGGTAGTGACTCCTAAAATAGATGTTACAATTTTCCTAATGCAGCTTCATTTTCCATTACGGCGAAAAATTAGTAATTATAATCAAAGATACCAAGCTAAAATTTTATATTTACCTACCTACAACTAAAGCAGTTTTTCAAGTATTTAGGCACTACAAACACAAAAAACCCATAGAAATTCAAAAGCACTTGAAAGCATGCACAGCCAGCAAGTGTTTAAATCAGCATCAACCTGTCGCGCTTATGCAAATGTTTCCACCATGAATTAGTCTTAATTATACAGCATGATTCATTGTCTTTGCACCATCCAGCTAACAGCCGACACATGGCGAAGGCGAAAGTACATAATCCGATATGCTTTTTTTTCCATGTGCTACTCGTATCACATTGAATTAATTTTTATAGCACGAGTTTCTCATCAAAATGCAAATTTCCTCAACGTCTCAGCGAAATTTAAATTGAAATTAAAATTTTGTTTAGAAATAAATAAACGGTGGTACTTTGTGAGAGTACCTCAGCGTAATACCTTAACTGCGACTGTAATGAATTACAAATTACCGCGCCGTCAACACAAATATGTAAATACTTACTGCTGCAGTGTTAATGCGCCAACAGCTGGACACAATAAAAGCGAGCATCTAAGCAGCTTCGGCTGCTAGCTTGAAGTGGCAGGGAAAGAGCGCGCATACTTTTATTTGGCCCAAACAAGTGCTTAGTCCACAGAATGCAAAGCTAAGCACTCGAAAGTACCAATTTAAGGTGGAAATGGTAATGGTAGTATAGCTCATGGAAAGCTCAAATTATACATAGACGAGATGTGCGTGTTTTGCTATTTTTTAAGCTCAAATTTAGATGATCATTATTAGCGGTCTAATCACAATTTACACTTCTGCTCAATTTAATGCAAATACCGCAAGGAGAGCACACAAATTTGCTTAAGCAATGGAGCCATAAAGTGGCCACAGATTAGCGTGTGTAAGAGTATGGACTCCAATGAATTTTTTAACTGAATGGTGAGGAAGTTAAACATTAGTGCCTTAAAATTACCAGAAAATTTAAGTTCATAGTTGAAAAATTTTTGCTATGAGAATTCACTATACCACTTCCTTTCAAATTAGCTCTCACTTTTAGTGTACTTAAATTCCTTTGGTTACCGGGGGCGTATACGTAGTCTTATAAAATATTGCAATCGTTGAACAGCAAAAAATATTCCTTAAGAAAACTGATAGGTATAAGTATATATGTGTGTTGCATTATTGTGAAAGCGAGCAAAGCGGAATGGTAAGTAGATATGGGTTATAGCGCAATTTTTTGTTGGCCCTAACTCACTAACATGACGCAATCTGTGATGTTAGCACACTAACTCAGCGCAGTAGCGCAGTATAATGGTATGGACATGGCGCACAATGCCGCCTAAGTGGTCAAAAATCGGAAAATTCGTTGTCTGCAATGTCAACGTATTTTTTACTTTTGTAAAGAAAATTTTTCCACTAAAAATAATTAAGCAGAAATTTCCCTATGAAATAAATTATATGCCGCCAGGAAGCCACTAAAGCCACCGAATTTTGTACTAAGAGATTTAATCACAAAAATAAATAAATAATAAAAATAAATGTCAAAAATACATTCTTTTAAATAAAATGTTGGTTTGTCGTTTTTTATTTCCAAATACATATGTATGTATATAGCAAAGAACTACAGGAATAAAACGTTTGTAATAAAATAAAACACGGGGTGTCCTTACGGTATTCCATAAAAACATTTGTTTTGATAAAAGTTTAAAAAAATGGCCATATTTAATGGAATGAATAGAAAATCTATGTAAAACTATATTATTTTTTGTTATTTTATTTAATTGTGTCCATGCTTAGCTTTTGAAGTAGAAAATAAAAATCTGCTCATTTTCACAATAATTTGCCAGTACCATCAGATCTGCACGATTCGTTCGTTTTTCAAGAATGAGGTTTCAGATTAAAAGGCCTGCGCTGTAGATAATAAGGTAAATTATTTTTAAAGAGTAGCCAACAGTTAGAAAATAAATTCAAATTATTCAATAAGTTAAATGTATCCCTAAAATTTGGCTATCAATCGAAATGGATATAAAAAAACGTATATTTCTTAACTTCATGTAGGAGGGTTGCCAACTGTTTAAAAACTTAGATTCCATTTGATTTAAGGGAATTAGGCAATTGAAACAGATAGGTGTCCATTATATGGTTGTCAGACGAAAGAGGTTTAAGCAGGTTTTAGCTTCCAAATAAATTGAAGTGGGTTGCCACCTTTTTGTAAAGTCAACCTTAAGTAATATAATCAAAATAAGATTTGTGGCAAACGAAATGTTTGCGACATGGTATTTTTTATTTTATTGAAATATGTAAACATATACATTGCCAATGAATTACTTGTTCTGATGTCATTCGTTTTAAATAACTGAACACTTAAATTAACTTCAAAGTTTCAGTAATGTTTTTACTCTTTTCTTATTCCTTCCCAAATTCTACACGTAGAAGGGTTGCCACCTGTTTAGAAAATTTAATTCAACATAATTAAGGGAATTACGTAGCTTAAATATATGATGTCATATTTCACCTCATGCTAATCTTTTCCATCCATTTTTGTTTATACTCAGGTTGCAGCTAACAAGTTTTGCCATTTTTAATCCACAACTCGTGCTGAGAAATAACCTACTGAAGAGCAAGCTAATCATTTCGGCATGTCCACCACGTGGAATTCATTCAAGTCAGAGCCACACCGCGCCACTTCTTCCGCTGCCTCGTTTCCGTAAATGTTCCAGAACCCATATTCGGGAATTTCGTATTGATCAGATATCGAGGCCAGGTCTATCCTACGTAGAAGAGAGTGTATGAATAGCCGCGTGGTTATCGAAGAAGATTTTTACCTGCATTATCGCGGGTGTATTTTTTTATGTTCCTTTCTGCCTCCTTAATTACAAACGTGTCAACCTAGAAAACGCTGGCACTAGGCAGCTCTTTGATTTCACGCCATAAATGCGTTTAGGATGGAACTATGCGCAAACGGTCGTTCATTCCGGAGCCCAAAAGCACGCAGCAGCGGAGCTTACGATGAAAATATTTATCGGTAATAAGTCAAGCATAACGTTGAGAGCGTCCTTCAAGCATTATCTTATTGCACCCGTTATGTCTTTAGTAAAGACTGGCCAACAGACCAGCGTCCCTGGCGAAAACATTTAGCCATTGTTTTTCCCACCATTATTGTGCACCCCTAGACTAAAGGGGATTAATTTTTTTTTTTTATCTAAACTACAGACAATTGGTTTTATAGTTAACCACTATGCAGCACAGTCATAAAATAAAAGCTAGTTCTATCTATCTACGTGGTGATCATCAATGTTTTTAAAATTTTACGTTTTAATTCTTTTTAAGGTTTAATTTTATGTTTCACTTGCCCTGGTGTTTATGTCGAGAAAGTGAACACGGATTTGATAGCTCTTCAAAATTTAAACCGATTTATCCAAATTGTTGACAACTACAGCAGCATCATCAACTGACAGCAGTCCCACTTACGTTTACAACCATAATTTTCGGAGCTTAGCGTTCATGGCAGCGGGCTGTAGTCACCTTCTAATACGTATTTGTGAAATTTCGCGCGTTAATAAGCGCAATTAGTGCTACGAGTTGCATGAGTGGTAGTTGTAGCTTTTGTTGTCTGTCTATAATGTGCACTAATGCTGCATATGTGAATAGTGGGCTGGAATGCACACACACACGCATGTGCGCACATGCATCAATAGAACATAGTAACAATATATGTATGTATGTATGTAGGTACTAGTAGCTAAGCTCCCTCCATACTATTTAGTATTATTTCACACTGTCATTGCAGCAAATTGTGGCTGCAGCTAGTATGTTGGGGCGTAATTGCATTCACCTTGTGCTGCTTTTGGCGCAAATGTTGTTTGTTGTGACTTTTACTGCTGCACTAGAAACTGTCATTGTCATTCACAGTGATTTAGCTTATTTTAATTAAAAGCTAAACACATTTTCAATGCATTTCAAGCCAAAGCAAATGAGGTAGCATGCATGTGTGTATGTATATGTGTTTATGGTATGTATGTGCTGTGACATTTTCATTACGTATACGCCGTGGTAAACTATGCAAATAAGTCGTATGTGACCTTTAATATTTCGAAGGTGTCCCTCCCATATATGTATATGTATGTACATGTGAACTTATGCAAAGCATATATATGTGCATACGTTTATTTTGTTGTTGTTGTTGTCTCTTTTGTCTAATGGCGCATGCAGTACAATTATTCACGTTTAACGCATCGCTAATGATAAATGTCAAAAGCCAAATACGCGAATAAATGACATCCCATGAAATTTTAATGTCTTTGCGTATCCACTTGCTCAGCACTGCAGTATTGACAATTATTTGTAGTTTAAGGAATTAGAAGATGAGAAATGATTTTAATTAAAAGCGAAAATATTATATAATGATGAATTTTAGACGCATACAATTAGGATGAACTTACCTTAGAGCTACATACATATGTATAGGTGTCATGGGCAGTGAATTTGTTTACATATTTATATAAAATAAAATTGGGATTATTTTTATCTGATCTACTTTAATTCCATCTACGCATATGCCAAGGACTTAATGAGCTTGAATAGTATAGAAGTGAAATGCGAAAAACTGCTTGGTTGCATGGCGGAGGCGGAAGGCTGAAAAATTCCCGGAATTAAGAAGGAGGGGTATAATGAAACATTAAGAAAAATTTTTTATTAGGTTGTAGTGGCTGTCACATCTAATGGGAATACACACTTAAAGCGAAGTGCCATTCTGATACCTTTTTGTTTCGACCGTTGATCGTTAAGTTAGAAAGAAATGTCTTCTTGATGAGTATGTGGACACTATAGGGCTGCATGAATTCATTCAAAACGGCTTATGAATTATTCATATACAAAACAAATGAATGAATTTGGCTGCATTTTTTTTTGTATTTGAGTGAATACCTGTTCTGATATACGTACATATGTGTCCACACAATAATATTCAAACAAAGTGAAAATAAATTGAATTGAATTAATTTTTTTTTAATGAAATTTTTTGTATGAATGTCCAAATACATTTTTTATGTACATATGCACAAACATACATATGTATTTGGGTGCCCATCGAAAATGCTTGTTTTGGAAATTTCAAGACCCCACCCCCTAATTTTATTCGTTTGTATGAGAAATATTATTGCCTATTTTTATAGATTTTTTAAAGGTCGAATATGATCTGAGAAGGGAATATGTAGGTTTTTACAATGGTATATCGACTGCTGAATGGAAGATTGACCTATCTCGGCAGCCAGTTCGAAAACGCCCTATCTCAAAAAACTTTTCTCAACTGCCGATTAAAAAACATACATACATGATTCATGTTGAAGTGAGATAGGGCATTTTTGAATCGTATTCTGAAATAGGGCGTTCTTCAACCAAATTCTGAGATAGGGTTTTTTTTTCAACAAAATTATGAAATAGGGCGTTCTTTTAAAAATTTTTTTTTCTGCATTCTACTTAGTACACTACACATGAATTATACTGCCTTCTGCTTGCAGACCGTTGCGCCATCTATGCTCCTCAATCGTGACTGACAAACTGTCTATGTTATCCAACTTCTTCTGGTTTTTCTTTTTCTTCTTCTTCTTCTTCTTCTTCTTCTTCTTCCGCTTTATTGACGCTGTAACCGCTGAGCGCTTTTGGCGAAGTCCAAAACAGCACAACAGTCCTTCCCACCAGATAGTAGGAAAATTTCCTATGACCGTGTTATCTGCAATTAAGCCATATTGCAATTTTAGGGTATATGTTTTCAGCAGCCAAATCCGCTGGTGGTGTGTGCAGATTAGTGCGCTATATTTTGGTAGCTTAAGTCTTTTTATTCGATGCCATTCAGCATAACATTACGCTGTAGAATAATACTAGATAGTTTCACAAACGCCATATATTTAAGTGCCTAAAGAGTTAGCTACCTTATATTTCTCAGCATCTTTTTAAATGTAATACACGTATTTTTCACCCTTTCCTCTACATTTAACTTCCAGGGCAGTTTTCCATCCAGTATTACTCCCAGGTATTTCGTGTGACTTATCTGAATGAGAATATTACCACCTAACTGAGTCTTTATCCATTCCCGATTTTTGTACTTTGTGGTGAAGCGCACTCGGCCTATTTTGTCTAAATTCACATTGACGTCTACTTACGTGGCCCATTTGTAAGTATCGCGAAGTGCCTGGTTCATCGAGGGCTCTTCGCATTGAGTCACTTTCCGCACAGGATAATTGCGATATCAGCCGTGTAAGCGCTTATTTTTGTTGCTTTTCCTTCGAAAGCTTTAAGTCCGCTGTTTTCTAAAGGAAGTCTCTATTTCAGATAATCCGCATATACTACAATATGTAGTGGCCGTGATTATTGGGACCTGGCTCAGTTATTTAAATTCACTCGCTTGCTATTAGAAAACTGCCTATGGCAATATTAAGTCCATTTGAACCAAAGAGCTGAAATGTTACATAATTTTCAGTGTTTTAATATGCAATACGCACACCGATATACATACAAAAAATTCAGCTAACAGAAAAAGCAACAAGGTCTAAGCTGTAGAAATTATAGCTGCTATTTCGGAGATCACCACATCTCTCCTCATCAGACTTTTTTTCTAGACTTCAGCAAGAATCGAAACCGCATTATTAATGTGCAAAACCAGCAGCACTAACCACTAAGCTTTGCAAACCCCGTAAAATCTTGTTGCTAATTATTTAAACTTGTTGCACAACTGCTAACATCATTAAGAAGAAAACTCAACCAAATTAATGCTTTAAATAATAAAGAGGTCGTTTCTTGTTTTTTCATTGCATTAGAGTGCCGACATATCTGCGTTTTTGATCAAGCAGCGGGTGTTTGGTTTCAACATTCGTAGCCATGAGGTTTTCGTTTACGAGGTAATTAGTTAATTACAAACCGAAATATGCATGTGCCATGTACTTGTATATAATTAAATTGCGCCCCAAACCTTGTGTGAAATTTAACGATACATACATACGTACATAGAATACATATTCTGTTGACACTACTGAAAAAATTTCTTGAAACATTCATGCATTTCTTGATTTAGCCGAATTTTCTCTTTTTTAATTTATATAAATATACACAAATATTTGCACTTATTTATTTATTTAACATGAGTATTTAAAATTAATTGCTATACAAGTAATAAGTTCATGTAATAACTAAAACTACAAATTGACATGCAATTACCACAATTACATACAAATAATCGCCTTCTTGTTTGCAGACACAACTGCAACTACATTCATACATACGCTATTTGTATTTGTTAATGAAAACACATTCGTTGGTAAAAGTGTTCAAGTAGCATCACCAGTAGAGAAATATGAGTGCATTGGTTTATCCCTTCTTCTTCTTTTTCTGTTTGTATGACTCAAAAATCGCTTCTCGGTCTGGCCCCGGGGCCGAAAACTTTCGCAAATCGGACCTCTACTTTTCGAAATTACTCCCGATTGCAGACAGATCCTTCTGTTGTATTCGTCAGCGGTCTTTTCATGCACCTTACTATATCTATGTAAATATAAAGCTGCTTCGGTACCTATGGATCTTGCCTAGAATAAATAGTTCTCTGGTAATACCGCAAAGCTTTTTTCCCTTTTATTCAGCAACGTAAATGCTTCTGGGCCATGTGAATAAATGAGGGCGCTGAAATGTGAGTAAAACGTGATTTCTGTATGTCCAGAGAGAGAGAGAGAGAGAGAAAGATCTTCCTTTCATTTTTGTACCTACCGAATCTAAAGTAACGCCTATTAGCTTCGCTTGTTATTCTGGCTGTCATTACTGATTAATGCTGGATTCTAGATATACAAAAGTTTGTATAACTTCAGAGTTAAAACTGCCGCAAGTGACATCTGTTCAAAAGCACAAAGACTAATAGTTCGCTATGCTGGAAAATGTTCCGCTCACGCCAGTACCGTCGTTCATGGAGTCAGTTTTTATTTGTGGTGTAAAAAGAGGTTTTAAACTGGCCAAAAAGGTTTAAGTATGTCAATTTGTTTATCGATGGTTATTTCGAAGATCTCGCGTGCTCTGAAAATCTAGCCATTGCACAGTAGTCGGGCCTGTATGAAGTAGGGTTGCCAACCGTACTATAATATATAGTATTCTACTATTTTTCCGATCGGCGTACAATATACTGTTGGAAAAAAATATAGTATGCGAATATATATAATATATATAAATATAAATATATTTCAGTAATTTGCAAAAAAAAAATTGTATTAAAATGGATCACCTTTACACTGAAATAACAATATTAAATGAAATATTCTTTAAAGTGAAAGGTCGTAGTGAGTTTATAATCAAAAAAGGCAAAACTTTTTAGGAAACACTAAAAAAGAACTAACAAATTTACTTAAAATTATTCCTTTTCTACTCTCTATTCCAGCAACTTCTGCATTCACAGGAAGAACTATAAAATGTAGTAAACTTTTAAGTGGTCGTGCCTAAACCACTCCAAAAGCCCACTCCACCATTTCTAACTAAAACGAAATGTTTTTTTGTTGCTTTTTCTACGTAATGAGATAAAAAAAATGTTTCTGTGCCCAGAAACCGATAATATACTCAGATAATACCAATCTGCATCGTACTAGACTGCGCTTAAAATCGGGTACATTCATTCTCCCTACCAGTTCTTTGCGTCAGATTCTGTCATAGTCTCTGCAGGAGACATTGAAAGGATGGCATTGAAACGATTTGATTTCGGCATTATTTTCTGCGTTGGAGCTTCATTCATGGATGCCTTCAACTCAAGGGAGTTTCGGTTAAATATAATTTTATTCACGAATATATATTTTTAGAAAATGTGCATTTATGGCCAAACTGTTTGTTTCCAAGTTCTTCTTCTAGATATGTCCATAAGAATGCTTACCTCTATATGCTTACTAAGATGTGTGCAAATAACGAGGAAAGCTATATATTAGGGTGCTGTGCAAATTAAAGACATCCACGAAAATTTCAAAATTTAAAACTCATTTTTAGGGGTTGCTACCAGGGATCGAAAATATTTAAATGTTTTGTTAACATAGAAAAAAATAATAAAAAAGAGCGTTCTGAGCTTATGTAGTCCGTATCAGTTCTCCCCATGAATTCTCATAAGCGCCTAATAGTACTGGATTACAAATAATTATCTTGACAATTACGAAGAAATGCATGTATAGGTCATAGTTAATATGGACCTCCTCAACTCAAAAGCCTTATTTTTTCGACGGTAATAAAATTTGTTAAACTTGTCAAATTTTGATATTTTCTAAGCCTGGTAGCGCTCGCCATTTATTTACTTTGTACATAGAATGTAATGAAGGGGTGTTCTATACAAAAATTTCTTCCACATGGCGGCCACGCCTTTGTTAAAGTAAGGCAGATTCGCAAAGTAAGTGGTAAGGACCGCCGGCGGAAGTAAAAGTTATTGCTGGTAAGGCATAATTAGGTGCTCCTATTTCCTACGGGGCTCTGATCTACTTAATGGCATTAAGTATAAATACGTACTTAGACATGTAAATTCATTTATTTACAAATATTAGGCAATTTATCTGTTGATTTTTGTTGACCAAACGATTCTTGGCACTAACTCATGATTTAGCCAAATAACTGAAGTAACTTCTTGTCTATGGTGCACAAATACATTTGCAAATATGCAAAATAAATACATTTTCTTCTTAAGCATATAATTAAGATATATACTTTTGTTTACTCGAAGGCAATTGTATTTGTTTGAAAATATGTTATACAGATATTTACTTGCTTAATATTCTGTATACATATACACGTATGTACATATAATATTCTGTATTACATATGTTTGTATTTAAATTCAGGTTTGTTGATACAAATAGGAAATACAGATTACACTGTGCAGGAAATCTTAAGTTTTTAAATTACACAAAAAAAAACGTTGGCAAACCTACACTTAATTTTGGTTCATGTATTATGGACCGGTATAGCGTTTTTCCAGATCAGGTAATTTTCCAAAGATATTTTTTCACTTTTATTGAAAAAATAAAATTTTAAGAAGGAAAAAATAAAAAAATAGCAAATCATTTGTAATTTGTTCTCATTTGTATTAAAGACGGTTTTTTTGCAACAAAAAAAAATCAAGTTACCAACGATTAAAATCGATGAATAAATAAACTTATTTTTTTTATCAAAAAATTTGTAGGAAAAAAAATTTTCAAGAAAAAAAATTAATAATATTTATTTTCATATTTTAATGTGGGTATTTGTGATTCTTTTCCTCGCCCCGTTGTCGAGATATTTGGAAAACTATTAAATCGATTTTTTTTTTTGTTTTTGTGCTGTAAACTTTTCAAAAATGTATTAATAAAGCTCAAATTTCATATTTATTTATTATTTATATTTATGCATCGACCCTAAAAATTTTTAACAAATCAAACACATGAAGTGCGAGCCCCGTCCGTTTTGGTATTGCTTATAATAACTTAAGCAATCATGAAGAAGAAGGAGAAGGTCTTCCGTCACCAGTTAGTATGGCCTATATTTACTTAGAATAATTGTGTATATCCCCGACGATAAAAATACATGAATATGGATTGCCATAAAAATACTTAGGTTAGCACATTTTTCGCATATTCTTTACCTAAAAATAAATTTTATTACACTTAAGGTGATTAAAATGATAGCGCTGTTCAAGCCACAATGCCGAGACAATGGCGAGACAATGTAGTGCACGCATGTGTTGACAGTGTTACACTTAAGTAGGCATGTATTTATGTACCTATGTATATACACATTTACATTGTATGAACATACATACGTATATACCTAGTACCCAAATTGTCAAATGAGCTGAAAATTTGATAAGAAAAAGAAGTGAAAGTACCAACGAATAATCATTAAGCAGAAGTGCCAAAAAAAGAACACCAAAATAGTCTTGTCAGCAGAAAAAGGAAGATATAAAAAGTTGCACATAGCAGAAAGGACGAATCTGTTCGTGTAGACATGACTATGTATGCGCGCATGCTGCTTGATGAAATTTTCTATGCATGTAAAGACATTAAGTTTTTCTCTTTATGCAAAGTTACTTTCTTTTGACAGCAACTATGCAAATTGTGCAAATTTTTTGCTGACAAATAATTGAAAGGCGGTTTTTGTTGAGTTTTCCTTCTAACAAATTTAAAAGTTATTGGCACGTGCTCCACGCATGTAGGAGTAACGTTGATGATGACAGTACATTATAGTGGTTTATATGAACACATATTTATACTGAAAATATATTGAAATATAAAGGATAGTCGTCTTTCAAATAGTTTCATCAAACATGAAATCTGCTAACATAAATAGGTAAGTTTTGTGAAAGATATTTAATACTTCGCAGGCCATCACTGTGAGCGAAAATGCGTAAATCATTCAGTATCAACGTTTTTATTTTAGTAGTCTCTTTTCGAAAGCATACTTTCGAGTACTATGCCCATTCTAACTGTCCAAGGCAGGTATGTAATTAAAGGAATAATAATATATTGGCACTCGCACATATGTTAGTGTTTGGCCAAGCTTCTTCTCCGATTTGTGCCGTGCGCCTTGATGTTGTCGCACAAAGGGTATGGACCTCCAGTTTTACGCCTCCGTCGAAATGCGATGTATTTTATGAGCTGTTTTTCATGGCAGAAATACACTCGCTATTTGCCTGCCGAGGGGCGACCGCTATTAGAAAAAACTTGATATGTTTTAATTTTTTGATGCTGGTCGGAAACTGGCCTCGAAGCCTGGCCCAGCGGAATGGTAGTGCGCACTGCTCACCACTACACCACAGCAGCTACAATATACGCCCCCAAAAAACAACAGCGTGATTAATTTTTGACCGTGCACACCAATTAAATCTTAACCGATTCGTAGTGCCCCTACCTTCGCAGTTACGCTGCCATTCCATCTCCACATCCTACGGCTTTCACGACCATCCGCCACCACTGAGAGTCTTCTTCCGAACCGTTACGCCACTGGGAGTCAAACACCGTGCTAACCGAATATTTATTCCATCCGAGCTCGGTTCTAACAAACTTCGCCACCAATATATTCCGGTTATGGAAGTGGAAGCTGCCCTCCACCCTGGATTGACTGAGTGCTGGTTTTTGGCCCAATATCACAAAGTTATATATGGATACTCCACACTTGAGGAAGAAAATATGTTGTTACATTTTCTACATGAAAAAAGGTGAGATCCAGACCCGCTTTTTGTTAGCTCAGTTAAAGGCGGAGCTGACTGGCATCTGGAGACTGACCTCAAATATTTTTCTGCTTCAGTTGCAATGTATCGGAATATATTCTTTAGAATAAGAGTAAGTTTAATAATGTACGTATGTAGGTACCCTGCAAACCATTTTTTCAGAGTATTCTGAATTATAGAGAAATTTTAAATAATTTCCAAAGATCTTATCCGATTTTTTGCCGAATTTTCTTAGATTAAATACTGTGCACACTTCCGATTCTTTTACGAATTTTCGGAAGAAAATCGATAAAGCAAAGAAAATAATGCTGCTATGTGAAGAATTTCTTGCAGACTTTTTTCACAATATTCTTTATTTTTCGTACAGAAATTTCTTTGCGAATTCTTCATATCATTTTCTTTGAAGATTCGTAAGCAAATCGTTAAAGAAATGAGATGGTCTTAAAGATTTAGTTAAGATTTCGGGAACTTTGGTTTGCAGGGTGCAGGGACACATCAACACATTAAATGAGTGGCTGACGAATTAATGAATTCCTGGTCTTTAGAGTATTAAACTGCAGTGGAACTAATTATAGAAACAAGTATAGTAGGAATATCAATAATGTTTTGAATAAGGCTCATGGAAACCAGTGATGCAATACGGGTGTCTGTTAACTAACAAAAGTTTTCCGAAAAGCCCAGAGATGGTAGTTTTAAGACTAATTCTTAAACAAAGTAGGCAGTTACAAGCCTTCACGTGAATAAAGTTTCGCAAAAGTTTTTACTAAGAGAAGCTTTGTGATATTCTCTTATAACAAAATTCTTCGCTTAACTGATGGTTACATATAGATTTGCGTATTCGTCAAAGACAAAAGTTATAAATACTTTGAAAATCAAGCAATGCAGTTAATAAAAGGACCATATCAGGCTCATCGATATTACTTTATGAATAGTGCAATCACTAACTGCATGCGCTCTCAACAAAATTCCTTATTCCATCAAATTAATTGTTTGCTTTTTATAACAAAAAATTTCAATTTCGCTTCGCCCTTTCCAAACTTTTTGCACTTTTCGAATGATTTTGTCAAAAGCAAATAGTTGCTGTCAAACTTTTTCAATTAAATGTGCCGCTTTTGCAATTACCAACAACTGCAGTTTTCCACAAGGCTACAAGAAAAGTTCTCAATTTGCATTTTACGCTCATCAAATTTCATTTGCAATTCTTTTTTTCTTCTGAAATAAATTAGTTCACCTAGTTTTTGCCAATTTTTTAGACTGATAGCCAAGCTTGTACGTCACTTGATTTTTTTGTGCATATATATAAACATATATTTGTATGTATGTACGTAGGAGCTCATTCAAATTTATTATTAGTTTTGTCTATTCGAATTAAAACTTACTTATGCAAAGCTTATTATTTGCGAAAAATAGTCAGCATGAATTTTAGAATATTTATAAAAGCTCAATGCCCTGTCTGCATACTGAATGCACGCACACCTTGAATAAGCCCCAAGCATGTGCGTTGAAGTGTTGGAGGTCACACCGTATCACAACGAATTAGACGAGAAGAATTTTGCGTTTAGTTACGAAATCCATAAAATTCTAACAGTGGCTACATTTTTATAAAAATACATAGGTATGTATACATATCGTCGCCAGCTCCGTGGATAGACTAAGTAGCAAATTACATACTTCCAGCACATATGGTTAGCACATATGTACATTAGGGTGGTCCTTAAACTTTGGAAGAAAATTTTTTACATCAGATTTTCTAAGCCTCAACTCCTACGTCGATGCTAGTATAGTCGAAGATATCACATATAAACTTTGGCCCCGATTGAACTTGGTTAAGGCGTGTCACACAGGGGTTAAAATTCAGATTACCCTATGAAGACGTCTTAACCGACTCCAATCGGGACCAAACTTTATATGTGATATCCTAATTTTAATTTTTTGAGTCTCTACAGAGAAATCTTTACTTTGCCCCCTGTGCGACACGCCTTAAGCGTCTCCAAGGGGGATCAAAATTTATATGTGATATCTGTGACCACCCTAATGTACATATATGCGTTATTTAATACAAAACATTTCTTCTCAAAAATTCTTACCTCAAAATTGAAATTAAATTTAATTTTTTCGCAAATCTGTCCTTTTTCACTCGTTTGCGTTCATTAATGGATTAAGCCTTGCATTATGTACAGCACCGAGCTAAAGCATAGAGATTAATGAAATTATTTAAACTTTTCAAAATTTTAAAATGGACTTTTCTATTCATATATATACATACGTACTGACATATTCAGGTTATTAGCACACTCAATCACATAGAATGCTAATGAAAAGTTAGTTTACCTTCATTTACATTAAATGGAAATATATTTTAACGCATGAACTAACTTCTCCATATCCTATCGAAAGTTCTAATTCGTCTACATAGTGGTGATATTTTATCATTAATGAAACCCATTCAATATTTGTTAGGAATATTTAATTTTATGACGACGCACAGTGCCGCCTAAATGGGCATAATCGAAAATGTGAACTTGTTTGGTGTTTGGTTTTGGTGGCAACCCTTTTCAAAAATAAAAAACTTTATTGCACATCTACAGGCCAAGCCCTGTCATTTGCAGCTCACTTTTGAAAATAGAACGAACTATATGCACATACCTATGTAAAAGCCACAAGAACCCATATTTTCAACTTCAAACTGCATTTACAATGAAAGTATGAAAGTTATCCAAAAACCAATTCCATTTTTGACTTAAGCGTCCTCAATTTTACTAAGGAGCGAATTTTCATTTAAATCCGTCCATAATTCTATTTTTGCCCACATTTTATATGGAAGGGAAGCACTGTGCGACGCACGGATCGAGGATGGCTTCTGGAAAATTTCGAGCTTTGTAATTAGATTTCTTAGAAAGATTTTGAGTAAGAAGTTTTATAGCTCACTCCATTTTAGTGTCACAAAGTGCAAGTTAGTAGTACCGTTATCAAAAGTAGACTACTAGCCTTACGAACCTACGGACACTGTGCAACATCTTTGATTCGCAAAATCTCAGTGCCTTATCATGCAGAAGCCTTAGAGCTTTTACCGGTTTACCGATTATCCTGAGCAGAGTTACCGATGCTACCTCTCGCATTCTTGCAAACCAACTCCACGCCACAAACACGACTCTAACAAATATTTTCAACAATTTAATTTCACGAAAAATGCAGGCCAGGATACCATCAGCTATATCAAGATCGATTTTGTTCATCAAGGAATATTTCATAGCTCTTAACCGAGCGAAAAGAGTCATTGAAACTTTTCCTCTCTGGCTCATTAGCTCTAGATCGTTCGAAGATGCCTTACTAAGCTTATCTATGCAAAACACTCCAAAAATGGTATTCTCGGAGGCATTTGAATCTTATAGAACATCTGATAGAACTTCATATTCACTTTTGGATCTAAGACCTCAGACCACACCATTCTGGCCGTAATCAACAATGAATGGCTGCTTTATCCAGTGTGCACAAAAGCCGTTGAATATGCGAAGAAAACCAAAGGGAATATAGGATCTGTTCCGACAGTAAATCATGCGTCACTGCAATCAAATCACAATCTAATTCAAATACAATTATTTCTTCTATTAGAGATTCACTTATTGCAGCCTCAAACAAAGTCAAACTAATTTGGATCCTCAGTCAAGATGGAGTTTCGGGAAACGAAGTAGCTGATACAGCTGCTAAAAATTTCATCAAATCCCCAGCACTTAAGCTTAAAGTTATAAGTACATCGGTTCTGTACAACGCCTTAACTTGTCAAGACATAAACTTGATCTAGAAGACTGGGCAACGCAAGGACGATAACAAAATCGATAAAATATCGCTAACAAAACCGATAATAATATTGGTAGCAAAATCGATTAGAAAATCGATCGACATATCTGTAAGAAAATCGATAACAAAATCGATAAAAAAATCGATGACAAAATCTATAACAAAATCGATAAAATATCGCTAACAAAACTGATGACAAATTCGAGAAAAATTTTGATAGCAAAATCGATTAGAAAATCGATAAAAATATTAATAACTATATTATTGATATGATGATATTGATAGAAACACCTACTACAGAATATGTAAACAAATATGCAATGTTGAACGTAAATTAAATAAATAAAAATGTAAAAAAAAAATATCAAACTGTTTCTTATTGATATTTTATGTCCAATAGTAGTTAGTTATAAGTTGGTTGACATCTAATGCAGAGGTATCCAGGTCTGACTTTTTGCATCCATCGCTCCACAAAGTATACAGTTAATAATTAGCACTAGTGTTCGCGTAAATAGACTAAATTAGGTATAAGCTAACGTCACTCCTGCAGAGTTGTTTTTAAATATTCTCATACAAATTTTACTTTAAATACACTTTATATAAACTTCACAAATACTTTTTCCAAAAGTAGTTAGTTATAAGTTAGTTGACATATAATGCATAGGTAACACTCCTTAACAATTTCGCAGACATCGTCATACAAATATATGTACATAGAAGTGAAAGCTTGTAAAGGGATTTAAAATTTGTCTGCAAAACATACTTTTCTTAGCTATCTGGCTAATTTTACAAATGCAAACATGTTTAGTTTATTTTATGTGCTCGTATCTAACAATAAGCCAATAAAAACTTGCATAAGGAAAACACCCCCATTATTAACGGCAAACATGAGCAAATAGTCTATTGAATTGCCCACAAATACTTATATACATATACTCATACATACGCAGCCATCCCGGCAGCAAATCAAACCGGTTCATAATTGAGCTAGCTTGAGAAGGGATGGCACTGTTTCTTCATCCGTCCCAAATCACTGCTTTCAACTTTATTTTTTAACAAGGCGATGTTCTATTAAATGCCAATTGTCCGCCTCTGCCGAACTCTTGAACTCGTTCTAAACTGGTTCCAAAAAAATTGGAACAGTCAAGTTTTTTGTGAGAAAACATTTTCAAGAGTCGATGTTGTACATAAATATTTCCCCTTTTTAACCGATTTTAAAAAAGAATTGGTCTTTTTATGTTATTACCGGGATAACTTTGGTTCAGGTGAACCGTTTTCGAAGTTTTTTTTTTATCGGAAAGGTGGTACGCCTCACTGCTAATTTCGTTTAGTTCCGAAACTAAACTATATGTGAGCATATAATAGATATTCTTTGAAAACAGTACTTTTTTATTACCTACATGTTTCTTTTGCAGTTTACAAATTATTTATTTTTTATTGAATCGCAAATTTGTCTCTCCATTTTGAAGCGACAAGCAAAAATTTATATTTATTAAATTTGAAAACACGCAACTGTCTATACCGCGTTGCTTTGCCAGACTATCTCTAAAATTTTCTACAGGGAATATATGCATTTCATTCATACATACATACATGAGAATATGTATACACACCTTTGGTAAAGATATTACCTTTGTGGTGTTATATTTATTCGCGTACTCAAATAGCTCCCAAATGGCAACTTTCAACAAATAAGCCTTATTATTATTGCGTCGAGAAAGTCCAAATCATAGGGGCCTGAATTGAATACATATTTTATGTGCTAATTTTTTCGTTTGTACATATTTTCTTACGTACGTACTTATTTCAAAGTTGTTTCACAGACACATTCTCCATGTGCACTCAAAACCGAGGTACTAAAGTTAAAATATTACCCTCTTAACATATTCATGTAAGCATACATACATACATATGTACATACAGAATAATATTTAGATTTTCATAGAACGAGCCAGGCGCAGAGGCAGTTACATATGTACGTGCGCTCCAGAAAGCAATCGACACACTTGCGACGACGCAGCAACACTCGAGGGAATGACAAGTGGCAAATGTAATTTGTATGCCAAATTAGTCTAACATTCGATTTGAAAATTTGCTTTCAATGAAATTATGTATTATGCAGACACACTTGCATACGAGTATGTTTGTGTGTCGCTAGCATTTGCTCCTTACATTTGTATGTATGTATGTATGTATAAATATGGTAATAAAAATTACGCTATTTTACGCAACATTTATTTCGACGCGCCATCACTTTCTTGCATTGCCAAAATGTATTCATGTGTGTATGTTGCACATGCGCTGGCGTTATAAGTGGTACTTATGCAATTTTTATATATTTATTGCCATTTTGGTTTTACTCTTTTTGTGTAAATTAAGCAGACTTATGTACTCTCCTCTTTTTACTTATAAATAAGTTTTCGAATCCACGTGAGAAAGTAATCAAATTTCAACTTTTATAAGGAGTCATATTTTCTTATAAGAGACTATAACATTTGTCATCCATCCATCGTTCGTCGTGCCTGCAAAATTATCTACCCAGTCATTTGATACAATTTTTATGTGTATCCTGAAATAATTGTCTGACAAATAGATAATACGCCGTCTTGATTGGAAAGTTAGACTGATTAAAATAACGAAATACCCTTTCTCTAAATTTAACAAGAAATAATTATCTATATATTAATACGCTAACGAAATCCCATACAAATCTATTCCTCCCTACTGCTCCTATGTTTCTCAACCAATATTTATATAACTAAAAACTAAAGGCAATTAGCGCTTCGCTTCTACTATCACTGACGACGCCAGTGCTGTGCCAGCGGGCAAAAATCAAAAATTTTGTTGTCCCAAATATAGACGTAATTGGTGTTGTTGGAAAGTCAGTTTATCCATTATCAAGGCTCCGGTGAATAATATACCGAAAAAAGGCCCTTGAAGTTGACGCATTTGTAACCAAATATTTTAGTCAGAGCCACATAAGTTTTAGGCTTTACATGGAAAAAATTTTCAAAAATACAATCTATGAGATATTAAGTTAAGTTTTTAATTTATCCGTTTATAAGTGCTTAAGATAACTGCAAAAAAATTTGTTGTTAAAAAATTTGAATTCTGTAGTTTAGACTCGCTTTATTTTAAATGCAAATTTATTTTGTTGAAAATAAAAATATTACTTAAGTTTAAAGAAGTAAATCTAAAAATCATGCAAAATCATGTTTTTTTGTGTTGTGTGTTTTCAAAAGAGTCAAAACTCAAAATAATACGTTTGTCAGAAAACGCGAAAAACTATTTCTTATCACATGATATTCATATGGGCAAGGGCGACTTTACTTAAGGTTCTTCTAACAAATTATAACAAAAATTAGCTCCAGGTTTTGCTGAGAGGTAGATAAAAGCTCTGTGTACATTTTTAGCGTATAATTTCAAAAATGCCAAATTTTGAGTTATGACTCTTTTGAAGATGGTGTGCGATATGTATCCCGAACACAGTAATGTATTCAACTGAAACCTCTCAACCTCTCTTAGACATATACATACATACAAACACATACATATCTTCACACAACCATATGTGATTTGCTTATGACTGCCCACTGCACATTCGTTATATTTTTATTCATTTGCATATTCATCTTCAATTTAATGTGGTGTTAAGTGACAAGTGGCAAGTGACAACAACTTACATCCTACCAAAAGTTTTCGCATACATACAAGAAAGCGTAGTTTGATAAAAAAAAAAAAAAAAAAAATTACCACCATCAACAAAAGCAGCAACGAGGATTGTAATGACCTTTCTAGCGCGTCTGAGCTTTTGGCGATAGTAGTTATGTACATACATATGTATGTTGTGTATTTTAATGGGTGTTTTATGCAAATTAAGAAATTTCGCGCAGACATTTCATGTTTTCCGCCTTTATTGCATACAGCAAGTGTTTAAGGAATACTTGCAGTTGGAGTGAAGTAAAAAACGCGTTTAAACTGTGTGCAAATGCAACACAATACTAATATTCTTAAAAAAAATAAAAAAAATCTTCTAAAAATAAATATGCAGTGATGCATCAAATAAATGTGCTTAGTAGTACCCTCAACTGTAATCTGACATTTTAAACTCTCCTAGAACCTAGAAATATATATTTCGAGTAGCTCAATTTTTAGTTTTCGGGCGATAACGCAATGACATATTTATATTTTATAAGCGGTAAAGCCACCATTAAATAAGCTGTTTTAAGACCTTTCCACTGATGTCTAAATGAATTATGTCGGGTGTACCCAAAGTAAAAAAACTGTTATTTCTTCAAAACAATTTAGCCTAATCATCAAGAATTCGAATGGCTCGTTTATAAAACTTGAATATATTTTATGGACATACTCTGCAATACCTTTCCAACGATAACTCAAACATGTCAAATAGATGTCTGGATAGAGACTTTCAGCATGCTACTCAGGCTGCTTTCGACACTCGCTCTCACTGCCATGCGCTGTGATGTCAGCTGCTTTCTGGATTTTTGCTCAAATCATAGTTTTATTAACCTTCTTGGAGCTGCCACGGCGGGTTCTAATATTTCCAATTCAAATTTAGTAACCTGGCATTGACGAAATACCACTTCTCATTACTGTATCTAAATGCCTCAAGAGGTATGCATGCATCATGAGAGCTTTGGATTAAAAGGTCGAAGCCGGCTGTCGCTTTTCCATTAAATGAATTTTTTTCTGTCGATACGGCACCATAAAAATAAATCTCCATAACAAATTTAAAATACTACCAGAGATTTTCTATCCTTCCACAGATATGTATTAAAAAAATTTCAGTATGTATGGAAGGCGTCATGCCTCCTTTTTTATAACTCACATTTTCCCCCCTTAGCAATTGAGTGTGCCAAATTTCGTTGTGATCGGGAAACCGGTTAAGGAAGTAGCCTATTTTTCAATCCAGGTCATAAACCATCAGTGTGCAAAATTTCATTTTCAAACAGGTGGCAACTCTTAAAAAAGTTTTCTATTATCCCACATGGGTCATAAGATATCCAGGTGCAAAATTCCATGCAAATCCGCTCAGTCCTTTCCGCGTGATGGTTTCCCAAACATCCAAACATACAAACTTTCACATTTGAGGGGGTTTGAATCATAAGGGTCTAAGTGACATTTTTTGAAAATATAAGTTATACCCATATTTGTATAGTTAAATATAGTGTTTATTTGTTGGCAAAGAGATCCAAGTTATTTCAAGTCATGAAGATGTGTTTTTCCATTTGCAGTAAACATTCTTTGAATTAGTTCATTAACCGGCATTCATTTAGTCAAGAATCATTTCAAATGCATTTACCCAGAATTTACAATAAGTAATTAATTATCTCAAAACAATGTCAGACATACTTAGATCCTTTTGATTTTAACCGCTTCATTTATAATATTAGTAGGATATGCTCAAGGTCATAAAAAACTACCAACTCATTTTAAAGCATATACTCGCTTTTTTTTTGCAAACATCAATTATTTTATTATTAAAAATAATAATTAAGTAATAATCGCTAAAAGAAAAAATATTTCCTATTTTAGCAATAAATATAAGTGCTTAACACAAAAAAACTTTACATTTGAGTTATTCTAAATAAATTTCCGAAAATCACACTTTTCATTTATCTTAATTAAGTCAATTTACAGATAACCGTGAAAATTTATTAAAATTCGTGACATTTGCGACTAAATAGTTTGCGATAAGCCAAAGGCCAAAGTGCAACCTATTATCAGAGGAAATTAATTGAGGAAAAACTATTTGTGGAAAAAATTACTTAAATTAACCAAATAACAAATGCGCAGTCAGTGCAAACAAAAAAACAAACAAACACAAAACATTTGCAATAAGTTAAGTGAATTCAGCTATAGAACTCATTAATCTGTATTAAACAAATTATAGAGCGCCTAAAAGCCCAATGCGTTTTAAACAAACATTTAATTAGCTCTGTTGCAAAGCGGATCTACAACGTACTAATATGTACATATGTATCTACACAGTTAAGCGTACAACTACCATGCAGGGAAAAGCCAAACTAATCAGTAAAAAAAATACCAGCTCATTAACTGGGTTGTGAGTTTGTAGATTAGTGAGTTTGGGGCTTAATCACGGGAAAACACTGAACGGATTTCCATGATATTTTGCACACAAATAGTCTATGGCCGCACAGTGCCGCGACTCCATACAAATGATGGACAAAAATAGAAGGAGTGGTCAGAATTGGCTGAAACTTCACACCTAGAAGTATTATGCCCCTCTAATTTCAAAAATGAAATCGGTTTTTCTATACCGGTTACTCATTTCGAGAAAACCGAGTTTTTTTTGCATTTTTATATGAAAATAGTCATTGTGGACATGTGTTGATATAAGTGGAAGGAGGCATCAGAATGGGCTGAAACTTTACACCTGAAAGGACTATATCACGGCAATTTAAGAAAAAAAAAACGTTTTTCAGCATCTCTTACCATTTAATTAAAAAAAAAATTTTTTTACAATTTTATAAAAAGGCAAAATAACTCATAATCATCGTAGACATATGTTTATAAAAACCGAAATAGTATTCAGAACTTGTTGAAACTTTACACCTAAAAGGACTAAGCCATGCTTATTTCAAAAATGCAATCGATTTTTCGGTACCGGGTACCCATTAAAAAAAAAAAGATTTTTTTTTTTACATTACTATATGAAAGACAAATAAGGCATAATCATTGCTGATTGTGGTGTTTACGAAAACAGGAAGGAGTCGTCAGAATTTATTGAAACTTTACATCTGAAGTGTCTATATTACTCTAATTTTAAGAAAGTAATCGGTTTTTTGTAACGGGTACCCATTAAAAAAACATCGAGTTTTTGCACATGATTATTTAAAAATGAAATATGCCATATCATTGTTGCTAAGTGTTCAGAAAAATAGTCTTAATAGTCAAAATTCGTCTAAACTTTACTTCCTAAGTGAATACATATGGTAATTTGAAAAATTAAGTCGGTTTTCCTTACATGTTAACCTTTAGAAAAAAAAATTCTTTTGATTTCATTTAAAATAAAGCATAATCACTGTTAAGTAAGTAAGTAATAATAGCTGTTATATGGTAATAACATATAATATGTTAATAAAAACCGAACTAGTTGTTATAATCACTCAGTTTCAGAGTCCTCAGAAGAGGAGGAAGTGATCACTGATTCAAATGATTCCATGCTTTTGTCTGCTTCGTCACTTTCAACAATGTATTTATTAAAGCTGAGATCAGAACCCTTTAAATATTTGTTTCTCTGTTTTATATTTCTTTTTGTAAACTGGTGTCATTGCTCTATATATATATATATATATATATATGTATATATATATATATGTAAATCTTCGTATACCTTTGTTTTTGGCTCCCATACCGTGATGCATATTTAAGTATTTTAATTAGCTGATAATTTTTTTCATTTCAAAGCACCCTGTACCTCTTAACTTTTGTTTTGGCACTTTTAGCTTTAATTCAACACCTTATTTTTGAAGAGCGAACCAAAAATTTAGATCTTAGGGCATTCAGAAAAAGTATTGTAAATATAGATCAGCTAAAATAATACCAAAAAAAGGCATTTAGTCACTTTTTCAAAATTGAAAATTTTCAAATATTGGAAAAAGTTGGAAGAGATTTCGATTGTTTCTGTTAGTAGAAGGTCCAAACTACCATAACCAAAAAAAAATTTCACGAACTTTCAAGATGTTTTTTTTTTTTTGTCTCCAAAGGTTGCCAATTTTCGGATTTTGGTATGTTTAATCATATATTTATTTATTAATAAAAAACAAATATTTGTATAAATTTTTTTTCCATGAACCATACATTTTTTGGTTTGTCGCATATATCTTTATCAAAGTGCAAAAGTTGATCTTGCTAGGAATAAAAATGTATTTTTAACAAATTTTTAACTGCGACCACTTTTATGTGCGAATCGCCGAAATGAAATGGTATGTAGAAAATAGGTGTACTTTGAGGGGGTGTGTGAGGCTGAAAGTTGTTTTTATCACAAAATAACTTATGAACTTCTCTTAGTTGGAGATTTAGCTGTAACTTGACATCAAAACATCTAAGTTTCAAGACAGTCGATTTTTGTATTTTTGTCCACCTTCGCGGCACTGTGGGCCGGGTTGAAATAGGCGACTTTTTTAAAAGAGTTGCCACCTTTTAAAAACTTAAATTAAATTAATAAATTTAATCAGATATTACAATACAGGTTCTGCATCCAGATAGTTTATGACCTGGATGGAAAATAGACACAAATCGTATTTAAGGTCCGATTTGCCTGAATTTTGGCACGCAGATAGCTCGTTGCATGTAATAACAGATCGGATACTGATTTTCTGGTAGGCTGATCTAAGACCGTTTTTGCTTTGGCGAACAGAAAAGTTCTTTGCAAATACTTTTCGTTTTAAGATATGAAAATTAAAAAAAAAAATTATAAAACAACCATTAAGTAAATAAATTCTTTGCACGGGTGATGAAGCGGCAGACTACGAACTGATATGTTGCAGCCCAGTATTTCCACTTGTAGGTGCTGATGCGTAGCCGGACATTTGACATGGCCATCCTCATGTTAAAAATACCACTTGCTAAAATTAAATGGATGACGAACTGGTTGGTCTGAAAAACTAACTGGTAGTATTTTCGTTCACAATTAGTTAGTAGCTTTCCCTGCAGGCCACAAAACTACAGTGACTCAAACAAGTGACCACGTGTTGATTTTTTTTCGATATTCATAATGTTTTTCTAGTTAATTTTTTTTTGCTATTTTTCTATAAAAATATTGTCCAAGCTTTAACCAAAGCCATACAAATCACAGTTTCAAATATTATAACGAAATGTTTAAGAAAATTCCACAAATTTTCATCAAAATTTCAACTTTTACATGTGAATCTTTAGAACAATTTTTATGAGTATGCAGTCCATACATTTTTAGTCTAATGAAGTGGAAGTTTTAAACGGCTGAAAAATTCCTTTGATTTTTGAGATTTTTTTTAATTTTTTTTTATGGATTTTTGCACTATAAGCATGAATTTATTATGAAATCAAATGCGGGAGACCGTTCGCAACAAAATATAAAAAAATTATTGCCACTTTTTGTAACTTTTACTTGTTATATAAAAAAAACGCAAAAACAGTCTCCATAAAAATTCTGAAAAATTAACGCGAGTCTTTAGCTGGTTGAAACATGTACTTCAAAATTGTATGAGCTATAAAACTGCATATCAAAAATGTTGCAACGATTCAGATTAAAAATTTTTTGAATTTTTTATAAAGTTTGAACTGTGAATTATGTATATACTTTTGGTTAGAGCTTGAACGGCATTTTTATAGAAAATAACAAACAAAAAATTTAACTCGAAAAACATTATGAATATTAAAAAAAAATCAACACGTGCTCACTTGTTTGAGTCACTGCATGTACTATAGTTAGTTAGGCACGCATGAATATGTACACATACATGGATGGAATGCTAGTAATTGAATTGTTGCTGACCGCAAATGAATTTATGTAAGTAGCTAGTCGAAAAGCAATAAAGTTAAAAAAATTCAATCCGAAGAATGCAAAAGCACTACAATTGCGGAATGCACGAAATTAAAAAGTCTAGTTTTTTTTCCAATATTGTAGTTTTCAATATATCTATTTGTATTTGAAGGTATTTAAGAGAAGTAGGAAACAAAAAACTGTAATTACACCACTAGTGCAAATTTCCACCACCCTTTTTGGATCATAAATACTGCGCAGCAACTTTGTTTGCATTCAGTTGCAAACAGCATAAGGAGTATTCTCTGAGTCTTGCAAAGCCCTTGCACGGTGCACGGATTGCACGGTTTGCAAAGCTGTCCCATACGAAAACCGGTTTTAACCGTGCAATCTGTGCACCATGCAAGGGCTTTGCAAGACTCAGAGAATACCCCTATAGTTTTTTTGTTTAAATGCATTTTCCATTTCAAATGCCCGGTGTGTGGTAGTTAATTATGCACGCTTATTTTTTTTTTTTGTATCAAAAATAATTCTCTTATCTCACGCAGTGCTGCCTGATTGTCACTTTGGACATCAAAAATTGTGGTAATGATAAAGAAGTAATGTGCAATATAAAAAATTCCCTTTTTTACAACATTTTTATTTTTTTTTTTAATTCTAAGCCAATTAAATTAAATACTATCGAATATTTGTGCAAGCTGGAATTTTTCACTAAAGGCCAAACAGTTTTTTTTTCTGCAGGCATGTCTGGCATGGTCGTCATCGGAATACGTATGCATATTTGCTTAACCCTAGAGTACTAACCATATTTTACATATGTACGTTAGTTCTAATAATCGTGTCGGTTCGACGATGCCTTGCTAAAACCCTGTTGTTTAAACAACAAAAGGAAACTAAATGTTTTACATTTGATTAAACTTATAAATTTGATGTTTGTATCTAATAATAAAACAACTTTAACAAGCATCTTCATCGTTACTGTACCTGATGAATTAAGTGGAATTTTAATTTTCAAACATGTGGCAACCCCACTAAACACAGTTCAGAAATAAAAATTTGATACCTATATTTTAATAATTCATTTACACAGAGACTCAATCTGGGAACTTTTGCGGGATTTTAGAGATTTGCGGGATTTTCGGAAATTATCAATATAATAATCGATATTTTTATCGACTTTGTTATCGATATTTTTATCGATTTTGTTATCGATATTTTTGTCCATATTTATCGGTTTTGTTATCAATATTTTTACCGATCTTGTTATCGAGTTTTTTATCAATTTTGTTACCGATTTTTTATCGATATTGTTTTAGATTTTTCCTGTCGATATTTTTTATCGAATTTGTTATCGATGTTACTATCGATTTTGTTTACTTTTCAGGAGAGTAAAGAAACTGTTGTAAGAAAAGGTTGTTGTCATTAGGAAAAAGTGCGGGATTCGATCCTTTGTTAAGTCCGGTACCCTCTGCTTCTAAGAAGACTCGAAATTTAACAATTTGCCAATCAATCTAAGTGCATGCTCAAGGTATCGTAATTGAAAAAGCACTTTCGCGCATTCGATAGTTTGACATGACAGCGACGATATATGTTGTATTGTGTTGTGATGTGTTGTGTTGTATTGTTTTGTACTGTATTTTGTTGTATTGTTTGGTAATATGTTGTGTTGCATTGTTTTGTGTTTTGTTGTGTCATGTTATGTTATGTTCAATGCATTTCACTTCAACTAACTCAATTAATATCAACTCGGCTCAGCTCTGCCCAACTCAACCCCCCTTAATTTAAGAGGTTGGATTTCACCCTCTGGACGAGCACTAGTACGCAAAAATCCACGAAGTTGTGTGGCTTCAATGGGAGATTAGTATCTTTTTAAATAACATTAATGTCACTGTTTGATTTCAATAGGCATTTACTTATCTGAATTGAATAGCACCGGCTCTTTGCTTAAAGCTCGTAGCACACGGATTAACTGTAGAAATGTTTACATTCAATTTCAGACACTCACATAATTACACTCTACCAATTTTTCACTCAATAACAATTGAATGTAGTAATTCACAGAAAAAAAAAACTAAATATTTCGCAAGTAGCCCGCTGCGAACAATCTATGAAATTTACCTTGCCTACCACTAAAAAAACTAAAAAAAAACTACAAACATCAGAAGAGGACAAGCGCTTACAATTGCATTCAAACTCGAATATGCGGCTGACAGAAAATCTGTGTGAGCTTGCACAAGCCAACACACCAACAGTTTGTCGAACAATGCACTTTTCCGCTTGCTAAATTTTATTTTCTCATTTAGTCAAAGTAGATCTTCTTTTTACTATTTTTTTTTTTTTTTTCTAAAAGAAACTTTCTTGGCGCAGGAATTTATGTACAACTATGCAAATAGTTTGTCGGCTGTTGGCGTCGGTCGTCGTTTCAAACAATTCAATTGAAACGAAATTTACTGATTGCTGGCAAGAGCACACAGTAACACGCAGCCTAGTACACACACACACACACACACACACACATGCAAGTACACAATCAAGTTAACGAATGCAAGCAAGCGCCTAAAAGCAGACAAAGCGAGTTTCTAAAAGTGCAATGGCTGTCATTGAGTGTAAAAGCGACGAGGAAGAAGAAGAAGAAGCGAAAAGTTTTCATTTGTTGCAAAGAAAATTTTAAGGAAATAAGAAAATAATAAGATGTCGAAAAGAAGCGAGTAGCGGCAGACAGCCATGAGAAAACAAGCGGAAAGCAAGCAAAAATTTTCAACACGTTTAACATGAAAGTAAGCGGGCAAACCAAAGAAGATACGCGTCTTATAGCGCATCGCTGCAGCTGCTTAAAGTATGTTCATAGCATAGCATAAAGTTTATGTGTGCGGATATGTATGTGTGTGAGTGCGTGTGCATATGCATGCAAAAACAGGCAAATTGCGGTCTGCGGAGCAAGCAAAGAAGACAAATTGCAATTAAATTTTGTTTGAAAAACAATTTGTCATGAAGGCAAATTGTCAGTTAATGCCAAAGGTGTGACGGCGCCGGCAGCGCGCGAAGGAGTGAAGTGCGCCTTTAAATTTGTTAAAATGCGCCACCACTGCAGAAGGTAAGAGAAAATATTAAAATAGCGACCGCATGCATGAAAGAAATAGAACACAGACAGGCGTGCGCTCACAAACACACACACACTTACACACACACACACAAACAAATAATAGCAGCACGAACACGCCAATGCATTCACATTACCACCATGCGAATTTGAATTGCAACAAATTTTCGTAAGTTGACAATAGCTGCTGCTGCCACTTTTGCCTTGCACAAAATGCATTCATCCGAAGCGAGTGCGCGTCCTTCAACCAACCAAACGACCAACCAAGCTGCCAACCAACCAACAGGAAATGCCACAAAAGGCAAGTGAAATGCAAGCGTGCGGTACAAAAGCAGCTAACAAACAAAATTAAAACGAGTAGCAGGCAACCAAAAACAAAAAACAAGCAAAAATGGCGAAATGGCGAAAATGTGCCCGCGATAAAGGTAAAATAGCTGGTTGCGACTCAATCCGTGGATGTCACACAATTTTCAAGGACTTACATACGGGTGCTTGGCTGGCTGATATACGACCCGACCACACTATCGGCAGCTATGCGGCAAGTGGCATTCAACAATGGCAGCAGGGCAGCACACAAACATTCACACATACACAGACGCTACAAAGTGGCTTCAATATATATGCGCGCAGCTAGCAAAATTTTCGGCATCAATAAGAGGGTTTTAAAAGAAAATGTGAAAAGACCGCGTAGAGATAGGCGTCTGAAACTTGTGGCATGCTTCACACGTGGCTTTGACATTTTAATTTCTGTCAGCTTAAAGAAATAGTAAGGGCAGATAGGCGAATGTGGTACGCATGCTAGTTTATGCCCTTAGCGCGGTATGCTTAAGAAAGGATTAGCTATCCGATTCATGTTTATTGCCATGTATGCGATTTGGTGTAGCAAATTTTTGTGTGTGGGCTTTTCCACGCTCAGCTGTATCTCATCAGTGTCAAATGCTCTACGGTGGAACTGTCGTAACAAAGTGGAATCGTTCCTGCGTTTAGCGTGGAGTAAGTGGAGGATTTATCGGGAGGTAGAAGGTGTATAATCTTGCGCATTCCTCGATATGTTATCTTACTAGTTGCCGTTTCATAAAAAAGCTTTCTTTTCTGTGATATCATCAAGGCAAATTAAAAAATTTCATCTAAAACAGATTTAGTGCGTCTAGACCACGGTCCGGAAGTGAAGCTTCTCTGAAATGAAATTAATATCTTCTTAATCGTTCTATAAAGTGAGTTGAGGTGAGATGAGTTGAATTAAGGTGAGTTAAGGTACAGTTTTAGTAAGGTGAAGTGAGTTGTGTTGAGGTAAATTAGGGTGATTTGAGGTGAGTTAAGTTGTGGTTATTAGAGGAGAGTTGATTTGCTCTAAAGGAAGTTTCACTTAAAAAGTTAACTATGTGCGACCTTAGCGGCACTGCCACCTTTCCAAGCCTGGTCAATTAATTTGACAAATATTCCAGCAATGAAAATTTTCAAAATGCTTAAAGCTACTTCTTTGCGTTACCTTTATGTCATTCGTAGCATCTACAGTTTTCCGGCTTGAATACAATTGGGATTAAACTTCAGTGATTGTCGCCAAGACAGACAACTGTACAAAAAGCTTATATTGTCTAGAAAATTACTGCGGCCGATACTGTCGTAGGCAGTATTTTCTTTCAGTATATTGGTTTATTTATGTTCTCCTTATCTCTTGGCCAGTTAATACACTTTTGCAAATAAATATTTAGTCCGTATATGCCACCACTTCGGATTCGGCCTGATTAACACTAAAGCAGGCAGCACACGATTTGTACATTTTGCAGTCACAGAGTGGTGTTGTCTAGAAATTTTTATCGAGCATGAGTGCAGCTCAGTAAAAGCTGTCTAAACAACCCCACTCTGTAAGGTTGAAAATGGATAACTCTGTACAAATGTACAAATTGTGTGATCCCTGCCTTACTTTTGCCAACTTGTCACATCTCTGTATTTAACATGAAAGATATATGTAGATAAGAGTATGCGAAATAAATTGGTTAAAACCCGATTATGTTTGGGGTTTTCAACCATAATCAATGTTTTTCACTGGAATTACCCAGTCTACATATGCATACATATGAGCATCAAGCTAGCGAATACGCCTGCAATTGCTTCTTTTAAGCTCCGTTAAAAAGGTCAACCTACTAAGTGTCACACCTCATTCTGAATATTTTTCAATTATGCTTCGAAAAATGTACAAAATTAGCTAATAATAACTTATGGTGCGAGTACTGGGTTTCCTAATTTTTTTTCATCCCTGCCTTCTATACATTCTTTGTGCGGCCATGCCTGTCATCTGGTATCCTTGAAATTTTGCTACGCTATACAAAGGAAAGATTTATGCTTTAAAACTTATACTCGTATAAGCAGGTTTATGATGTCTTAATGAAAATTTCATGCCGCTCTAACATGAGTGGTATGCATTATTGTTGGGGGAATATATTAATTGAATAATTTGAAAGAAAGGAGCTAGCAATGCAGGTGAGAAATTAAAAAAAAAAATCGGTGCAGGTAGACAAATGTGTGCGCTTTTGATAATGTTGACATTTTCAAACAAAATACGCCTAACTTTAATATGCGCACAAATTGACGAAAATTTATAAAAAAAATTAATTATATTTACTTTATTAATTTAAATTGTACATTTTATTAAAGTTTTTTTTTTTTGACTGTTCAACTGTATACTCAAATTTGCCTGAATTTGTAATTTTCGCCAAAAGTTTCTTGCTGCAAATTGATAGTTGTTATTAAACTTAACAATTTTTTCGGTATCTTTTCGCTTTGGAAATTTGTTTAAAGCTTTATTAACTCCGTTTAGTAGAAATTTTTGAGTACACCAAGTTTTTGCGTGAAATTTTCACATATTCTGCGATTGCCCAAAATAGCAAAAAGTTACGTTTAAAGCAAAAAAGCTTTCAAAACTTTAATGTTTTCGGCTCAAAACATTGCAAACCAACAAAAAAAATAATAATAATAGTTTGGCCTACCGAAAACGATTACGCAACGGTTTTGCAATGGCACTTTTTCCGCAGCATATGAATTAAATTCTTCGCATCGCATAATGCAGTTAAACACAGTTTTTTTTTTAACAGTTACGCCCCGAAAGCTTTTAAACGAAGTTACAGGAGCGGAATCAGTGTAACCTAAGGATAGGGACCAGCCATCTTTGACACAAAAAGTAGGCTTAACAAAATACATACATCAATAAGTTCCCTTGTCATTGCTAATACTGTTGAGATTATATTTATCCATATGTCATCGATATCATTACCGATATAGTATTTTAAGACATCATGTCTATACATTTATCAATAACATAACTGGTGCATTCGAAACATTTATTTCGTAATTCATATTGGCTGGTGTATTCGCCTTCTTTTTCATTTTTTTCAGTCATATTTATATGTATTTATATGCATCCTACTATTTGCATTCACTGCCAAATTTCATTTCATTTCAAAGAAACTCCGCTCCTGTGTACGGACTAGTACTGACGATATTGATGATATGGCGAAAATAAATATGTTTAAAAATAAATCAACCCGCTCATTGGCTTTTTCATTCACCAACACATTCTTACATGTGCATGAGCATTAGTATGAACGTGAACGTGTACACTAGGGTCGTCCAAAAACAGTAAAGTCGGAATTGTAATGCTCTTACCCCTAGGATTGATATAAGTATATCGGAAAAAATAGACCCCTATTTTTTACTTTGAAACCAAACAAAATATTTAGAGGTCGCACGAAGCGCCCAAAGTTTTCCATGTATTTTATATGGGGAAAAAACAACTTTCCGTAGAAATGGTATAGAATTCGTGAAAATCAATATTTTTCGATCGGAAAGCTCTGGTTCTCTTCAGGAGACTTTCAATAACAACACCCAATTGTTTATTTAACCATTTCTTAATACTAAAGATTTTTTATTGGTAACCTCATTACTTTTTTCGGGGTTTTTGGCGGACCTATAAATTACAGTTGCGATTAAAATATGGTTAAATAAACAATTGGTTATTATTATTGGGAATCTCCTGCAGATGAGCGCGGTTTTCCGATAGAAAAAAAATGATTTTTAAGAATTCTATACCATTTCTACGAAAAGTTTTTTTCCCCCCATATAGAATACATGAAAAACTTTGGGCGCTTTGAGCGACCTCTAAATATTTTTTGATTTCAAAATGAAAAATAGGGGTATATTTTTATCGATAAAGAACAATCCTACGGGGTGAGCGCATAAAAATTCCGACTTTACTTTTTCACATGCATTTTTGGACCACCCTAGTGCACATCCACCCCAAGGCAAGTGTTATGCATTCGACCTAATAAGTACACATTCACTTCACTCATAGCTGATAATAAATAAAAATGTTTACGAAAAAATACTCTCCAAAAAATTTGCACTATTGCAAGTTAAAGCGGGGGTTGCATGTTTGGCTTCACTGATTTTCCACAGCTACCGAATGCGTATTGCCGCATATAAGCGAGTTTAGAGGTAGTACGCACTTCTAGCCTAAAATTTATAAAAATTCTTAAAGTGGCAACAATTACTAACATTTTAGTGAAAAAAAGGTTGAAATCCATAAATTTTTAATATGGGCATTTGAAAAAAAAAAATCCCCAAATATCAATTTTTATATAAAAAAAACAAAGTTGCTTATAAGTCGGTAAAAAATTTTTTTCGAGCCAAAAAAAAAATATGGGTCGCAATTATTTGCACCAACAAAAAATATATTTCAGTTTCGTCGAAATGAAAAATCATGCCCGTATCGTATATATGTACATATTCACGTTCCCGTTATTAAAAAATACGTATTCTATGTCACTCAAAAACTAAACTTTATTTCTTAACATACTTATTTTGGGTTTGTTCCAATTTACGAGAGACACTCAGAGCGGTTCTTTGGTTATTTTATTTGCAACATTAGCACCTTAAATAATGTCTGGATGGAGTTCAATTAAAAACTTATTATTTCCTTTTTCCATCGAACGGAAATCATTATCTGCAAGTCTCTCATCTCATCACTCATCTCGTTTTTTTTATATATCATCCTTCTAACTGAAATTCTTCCCTATTTTTGTATAGTGTTAAATCATTTACTTTCCTCTTCTTCCTCATCCTAAAAACTTCTTCAGGAGTTTGTTGGTATACGCCATAGATGGAGCATTGGTGTTATGACACATTCTCTGCGTTGAAGCTGGTAAGAGCCCTCAATGTGAATTCGACTGGTCTGCCATACGATAGGCTTGAAACGGTGTGCATTGTGTGAATGCAAGTAATCTTCCTCATGAATAAGTCGATAAGTCGTCTTTCAAATGTTTTTAGTATGAACGATGAGCGACTTATTGGTCTAAAATCTTTGGAGACTGTTGTTTGCTTTTGAGATAGATATTACCCTGACCTTTTTCCAGGCCTTGAGTACATATTCGCATGCAAATAATCTTGTAAATACACTCATAAGATAGGGTACCACACTTTCACAGGAGTATTGTAACATGACAGGCACTAGCCCCATCCACTGCTGCGGACCTGTAGGGAGGTAAAGGAGTTGATAGCCCATGCTGCCTTCTCCTTATCCACTATCTCTTTAATACACCTTCCCGATAAACGAGCTGGGAAAGATGTCTGAAAGCTATCTGAAAGATTCATGCACCCTGGGAAGTGTGCGGTCATCAAGATTTCCAGGCATTCCGACCTGGAGTCGGTCCTTTAGCCATCTGGCCTCATGATACTTCCAATTGTCGAATCAATTTTAGAAAGTATCTTGCCAAGCCTTGTTGCTTTATTTGTTGACTCCGGTGCTCCACAGAACTTCTGCCAGGAAACTTTCTTTGATGCCCTTATTTGACTTTTGTAGTCGTTCAAGCTTTTCTCTAGTTTAGAAGCATGAGTACGCACGCATTTGTGGCTGGTACCCCATTATTTACGAGTTGATCATTGCATTGCATAAATCAGAGAAACACAGGAATCGTCCTTTGAAAATTTTTCTAAAGCAAAATTAGGTTTCAGTGTGAAATTAATAATGAGCCTGAAAACGAGATTGTATTAATGCAGCACTGGGCGGCCTCTATTTATATTCACATGCGCTCATGCCACCAGCTTGCATACACATAATGAATTTGAATACTTTATGTGCGCAACTGCAGTATGCCAACTGCCTTTTTCCGCTTCTCGCTAACTGACCACTAACACTCAAATGTTTATGAATTACCTACGATTAGCCTATTTTTGGCTACTTTATTTTGCCTATGGCCTTCCAACGAAAATTCGAAACTTTAGCTAACCAGTTCACTGCTGCTCCATTGCACTGCGCAACTGCTGAGGAGCTAAATTGAAATATATTGTATACTTCAAGGGGCTCATGGCCCTTACAAGGCTCGGACAATCGCCGATGCATTTCAGTACAAAAAAATATCTGCTGTCATAATTTGCAATGTTGTTTTTTTTTTTTTGTTATTATTGTTGATCAAACTATACTCTATTATCCTCACTAATAAACTATGGTGCTTCTACTTATGTGTGTGTGTGTGTGTATTTGTAAGGTAAAAGTTTATGTTTATTTGGTTGTACTGCGTCGCTCGAGTTACCTCGGTTCGGTATTATTACAAGCCTTTGGGAAATTTGCTTCTATTTCTGCTTGGAATCCGGCTCACAGCATTGTCTGAATTGAATTGAAATGCATTGTTTGGCATCGGACCTGTGTCTGTTTTTAACTGGCTGTGCTTTGCAACCAAAGAAAATGCACACCAAAACCACTTGTACATACTTTTGTATGTATGTGTGCGCACCACGTCCCCATGCATACAAATTTATTGGAGATGTGCTTGCGATTTTGTACTTTTTTGATTCGTTTAATTTTATGGCATTGAGGTGTGGCTTCCAGGTAATAGTAAATGTATTTCAATGAAGGAAGGCCATATCTCTGGAAATTATGAGCGTGTGTTGAATTTTTGTGTTGCGATGTAGGTCACATTTTTTGTAGTACAATGGGGATTATATTGTAAAATGCATTTTCTGCTTGGTTAGTTTATAAGCACACAAATATTAGATAAGTCAATATCTGCAGCTGGGCCTAGAAGCGGTTTTTGGGTAGATTAAATGAATGCATTTAAAGTATGTTTTTGTAAGTAGTTAGATGTGTAGAGTGATGTGGTTGCATTGAAATTAACAGTTCATTTGGCCTTTATTAAAGTTAATTAACTATTTCAAATACATGCTGTGGCAAACCCGCTTGTAGTATTCCTACTAAAATATTATGAATTCGAATGCATTTTATCATAATGGAATACCGCGAAGCCTTCGTGAACAAAATAACTTAAATTATAAGACAAGACGATGAGAAACTAAGCTTTCCTAAAAAAATATTAGATTAAATACAGAGGCTATGCTGAAGTGAAGCTTAAAATTAATCTCAAAATTAATCTTAATCTTAATCTTAATTCTTATCATTATTTTCACCTTTCGTCGTCTTCAAATGGGAGCGTGTCTCCTTGCGCCTGGAATTTCAAGCTCCACGTACTCATGAATTCCGGACGCTCGCTTTGAACCCGATCGAGTACAGATTTGAATGGAATAAAGTTTCATAGAAATAGGCCCCTATTATGAGTTGCATTCGATTTTCGACTGTGGTCGAAAGTGCTGAGCGAACGAATTTTCATTTGGTATTATGGCGCTCATTCGATGAAGAATAGCGCCATTGTGAATTTCGCTCGTTTAGATTGTTCACAATAGTATATTTTTTCACCGCTGAGAAGCTTTGTTTACAAATCGAGCAAACTAAATAGTGTGCTAATACATATTTATGTAAATTTATGCAAATTAAAATGAAGTAAAAAAGAAAGCAAGTTTATAAAAACGTGGTAAAAATTAGTACAACGAAGTTCTGTGGTTCAACGATTCGTCAGAGGATGAGAGTTTAGTGAACTGGCCAGGAGTAGTAAATGTTTAAGAGAGTTTAAGTGTAGTCTTTACAATATATTTTTACACAAAATATATTTAAGAAATTTGTGCACAGATTTACTAAAAACTTCCGACTTTCTAAAAAGGCGTTTGTGAGCCAAATCTATTTAAAATGTTTTAAAACTATCCACAGCTCTATGATTTGTTCTCAGAGTTCGTGCCAATTGAGTATTGGGATTTTCTTTCACGAGTAAAAGCAGCCTTTCGAGCTTGTGTTTTGTGGTCACGACGTTAAAACTGCATGAAATTGATAAAAATTGTTTAAATTAGTGTCTACCCGCCAAAAAGTAAGAAAACAAATGCAAAATCATAAATTTTTCACAATTTTCTAACACTTCGCTACACCATCGAAAGCAAAATTCTGTTCGACAGAAAATTCGATACTCAACGAAAATTTCGACACGGTTGCATAGCTCATAATACGAATTTCACTTTCGATGTTCGATCTTCGATAACCAGCGAAGATCGAAAATCGAATGCAACTCATAATAAGGGCCATATTCTTACTTCCAAATTGGTTCCCAATTTTTCTTCCTACAATAAATATAGATTTTTCGTAGACATACTCGTACTCAGCGCACGTTGGTAGGGCTTTCCAAAAGGTGTTGTTAATTACTTCCCTCGATTGGCAATACAAAGCTCTGAGAGTATCGCTTCCATAAAAAGAAACCTCATAAAAAGCCATAAGCCCCATAAATCCCTCTATTTATGTGATAGCATCAATGCGCACACCGCACGTTGAAGGAGTTTCTCGGCTCTGAATTTCACTACGCCCTCGGTTGTTAAATGTTCACCCAAGTATTTTGTACGTTTTGCATCCGTCACCTTTTCAGGATATGCAATGTAGTTTCCGATACCTGCCCTGCAAAATCTGCATTGCTCCTGCGAGTAAATTTCCAGTTTGGTCAGGTGAAAGTGAAGCCTGAAGTATTCTGTCAGAATTTCTGAAATGATTCGTACTTTGTTCTTGGATGAGATTATATACATGCCTTAAATCCCATTAGGCTATATATTCCCGCAAGGGCTTTGTAATGCTCTAGACCTGGTAGATTGTCCCAGTAGCGCTTACTTTATACCTCGTCCTGCTGTCGGGGGTATTTTTAGGTTTGTCTGCGTTTCCTTCAATACCAATATGCTCCGGAATCTAGAGAACCCACAATCCATTGGTCAGACCAAGAGTTTTAAGCTTATCAAGGCGCCCTATCGCTAGTTTAGATGTTACCTAATGAGAACTGAGAGCCTTAGAAGCCGCTTGACTATCAGCCAAGTCCGGAATGCTCTAAACTTCGTTAGTCTTGCTTGATATGTTTCAGCTTGCAAATGAACACACGATTTCTAATAGATTTCTAGAATCTCAATCTCAGTCCAACTACATCTATACCGGTGCCCTCTTCGGTCAATGAGCCATCAGTGTACCCGTTTATAGCGATTTATTTTATACGATAGATCTCGGCTATGCCTGCCCAACTCTTATTATTACTTTGATCTGTTTTAAACATATTTGTAAAGCTGAACTTCGAATGCATGACACTCCTCGGTATTGCAATTTCACGGCACTGCTTCGTTAGTATATCGATCGGTCTACGACTAAGAAACTCTTCTGTTCCGATGTTGCTACCAGTCCTCCTTAGAAGAGCCTTTTTCACCTGAGTCTCTTTTTGAATTTTAAATTTTTTCAATGTAAAAAAAAACTCCTGGTACACATAAAGTTGAATCTTTCAACCGGGTGGGGTCTTTGGATACAAAATTTCTTATAGTATTATCAGCTTCGTGTCTGTAGTATGGTCGATCGGACTGTTTTATAAATCACTCACAGCTACAGATACATATTATGATTCAATGAATTACTACATAAAATGGTGGTAAATATGATTTCCAGGCTTAAAAATGGTGGATGCCAGTATGAGTACGCAGTGCTTGAATTCGAAAACCAGTAGAGCAGTCTATTCGATTTCGACACTTAATAACTGACGGCAGTAAAACTTTACTTCTTATTAAACTCCTATCTCATAAAACTGCAATCGTTAATTGGCTAAACTTTAGAAATTTCACTATCCGCCATCGCCATTATAGCTATCGTAAATAAATAAACCAATACTCCTTATTAAATATTGATCGAATGCATTCCAATTAAGGTTGAACTTTATACGATTACCACCTGATGGCCTGAAGGGAATTTATTACGTGTAAACTTTCAGGAATTTAGTATGAATTTATTATTATATTCCATCGATTTTAATTACACATAATTTTGCCATCTCATACTTCATGCACTACACCTACCTAAAACAGCTATTAAGGTTTAGAAATCAAAAAATTTCACAAAACTGCATGCTTGTCATCCTTGAATAATTAACCTTGTTTTACATATATGTATGTGTGTATGAGTACGGCTGGTTTCTTCTTTTACGCACAGACATACTCATACATGCATTGCATTACTGCGGGCGTACAGGGCGTATGATTAACACCAAAAATTCGCATAAATGTCACATATAAATTTTAATTAATTGCAGTTGGCGAAATGCACTGCTGCTGCTGGTTTGTTGGAATAGTACAGGCGCTTATGTATGTGCCAATGTATAACTATTTGCGGTCGTATTGGTGTGTAATAATTTTATTATTTACATTTATGTGGCAGCAATAATCGTTGGCCCTTTTTGTTAGTAATTGGCTGACTGCCACCTAACAACTTGTAAATTTAATTGTTCTTCTATTTTATACGTTTGTAATGCGTAACAAGTGTGAAAACTTCAGCTTTAAATGCACAAATGTATCTCAAAGCCTTGTAAGTGCATTTATGCGCACTGACATACATACATAATATACGTACACATATGTATGTATGTATGTAAATGCATGAACCTTTATTATTCATGAAAATCGATGTATTTAAGCTCTCAATACAAAATTCGTGAAAAAAATGTATTTTAGCCAAAAAATATGCACATACATATATGTATAAAATATGTACATTAAGGTGGTCCAAAACCGCATGTGAAAAAGTAAAGTCGGAATTTTTATGCTCTCTATAATAATAATAACTTGAATTAATCGTGCATGAAAATTTTGGAAATGCGAAAAATTCGATATGTCTCCCATATTTTAGCGCATTTCTAGTAAATCTTTATCTTTAAATTTCTAATAGGACGACGGGATTTCTCCCAAGGACATCGAAAAATTAATTAAACTAAAATATGCTTTACAATTTTTATCCTTAAATATCCTTATATTTTTTAATAGGATTAAAATTAAACTGAGATTCTTCAAATTGCATTGACAGTTAAAAATCTTGAAGGATAATATTTTTAAAGGACATTTTCGTAATGTTACAAAAGGATAATTGAAAACAAATGTTATAGTTAATCTCGTTTTTAACTTTTCTTTTATTTGATACCCATATTCCTATATTTTGTGTAATCTTTTGAAAATATATTATAATTTATGCTACCTTGCGAAAAATCATGACTACCCGGTAAAAAACTAAAAACGCAGATTTACTAAAAATTATGCCTTAATACTGTATGGAGTATAAGAATACCGCCTTATATAGAAGTAAAATGAGTAAAATAACAAAACACGCGAACTTAACAAAGATTATTCTGATAATTTTGACTGCAAGTCGGCACAGGTTGCCATGGTCCGAATTGCATAAAATTTTATTTGGAAAGTTTTTAAGAGAAACTCAATAAATTGAGGGGGTATGCGTTAAAAAAAAATAACTTTGGTTCTTTGGGACAGTCTAATGTACATACATACATATATTCACACTATATCATCAAATTTTCACAATTGTTGCCTTCATTAGAGTTTGTACATATGTATGTTTGTACATTTAGTTTACACTAATAAATTAAACGATTTAGTGTATTATTGTTTCAAATTTTAATTAACATGCAAATTTAAAATAACTTCCGCTGGAAAACGCTTGCACAAAGCGTTTAATATGAGCAATTATCTATGCAAATCTCCGCGTAGTAGGATATTGTAGTCCGTTACGTAGTGTGTGGGCAAAATATATTTAGATATTTTACATGACTACATAATTTGTTTGTATGAAGTCCACACGCGGAAAAGTGTTTTAGATTATAGTAAATATTTTCACATACATAAATTGTTAGTTAACAATTTGTTAACATATTCAAAATTTTTTTACAGGGTGGTCCATATATTGTTTTTTTTTAATCTATCAGTATCAAATTTCTACTGAACGAAATTAATCGCTTTGCGCTTGAACAACTGCATCAGTGGCAACATTCACTCATATGTGTTTGAAAATTCTGCTGAAAACGCCATTTCTATCAACGGTGAATGCTACAGAGCCATTTTTTTGAGGCCGAAAATTTAAGATATGTACTTGGACGATATTTGCTTCCATATGGATGCCGCACAGTCCATGCCACAATCGATCACTTGTGAGCCAAAGTTGGTTATCGTGTTACCATCTATTTCAACGAGATCAATTGGCCACTTCGTAGCTTCGATTTGACGCCATTCAACTTTGTTGTAAGGTCCCCTAAAGTATCGATATTATACGAACAATCCGTTAACGATTCAAGACCTTAAGGCGATTATCGAGCAAACCATTCCTGAGTTAGAGCCAGAATCCGCCAGGATGCGCTATTGCGAAGCCAGCCGAGGTAGCCACATGAAATAAATCTTGTCGTCGGCTTTTCAAAATCGACTTATGGAAGAAAGGGAAAAGAATGCATCGGAAAATTTATTTTGTTGTACGGATATCATTGGCTAGCGCTGGAACTTCTCCCCGAAGATGGTCGAAGTATTGACTCTATGTAACCACTTTTTGATATGGTGTGCTCATGTCGTGGTACGTACTTAATGGTTAAGTAGTACGCGAGAGTTGAAGGAGCTGCTCTAAATGGGATCAGAAGGGCTTTTCGGTCCACGCCTACTCTTGCGCGAGCAAGCAAATTCCCATGGCATAAGCTTCAAATATACTTTTAAAAGTGCGCTCTCCAGAACTTCAAAATGGTATTGAGTTTATCTCGGCTTTTACCGACTTCAGAACAGGATTGGACGGCGTGGTGTCTTTAGAAAAAGCGCCGAGTCAGTTAATTTAGGTATACAATTTAGACTAGCAAATCACTGCAGCTTTTTCTCCAAGTAGTGGTAGCCACCATAAAAAAAAAATCAACGAATTTTTAATTCTCGCCAATGCAATGCCAGTTGAGGATGTAGACATATATTTCGATAACCAAGTGGCAACTCAGGTCCTTGGATATTTGAAAATTGTCGGAGGGTTTCTGACAAGTTCATGCAGGTTCCAGAGCAAAGCAATATTACAGTCAATGAATTGGAAGTACAGGTGGGTTCATTTGTCACATTTTGATGGGCATCTAATTAGCTCAGCAAGCACTGAGTGATAATCTGGGATTGTAAAATGGCTAAATCCGTCTGACCACGCGGTCTAGGTGACCTCTGAAAGCTAAACAAGCCGCTGGTCTTGATACTGATGGTAGTCTTAACTAACTGTTCGTTGTTGAATTGAAATCCACGCATTAAGGCTCATCATCACCTCAAGCCAAACCTGTGACAACTACATGGAAGACTCCTTGGTAGTCCAGCTTACGCTGTTTAAGCGTCACTATTCGGGGGTCAGTGTTTTTCACTCCCGATGAGTTTTCAGGCATAGAAATTAGTCGCTTTTGGGACCTTATTATGGGCATGCAGCGTTTTTCTACCACGCACAAACTAGCTTCATCTTTGTATCCATTGTTTCTTTACAATTTTTTTAAATGCATCAGAAAGGATAGTTTTAAGGAACATGTCCAAAAGCACATCTATTACTATAAGTAGCCATACAACCTAACGTACTACAAACAAATTAAATTTGGCCAAATCCAAATGATTTGAAGAAAATGTCAGGTCGTGGCAAGGGTCAGAATCAGATCTAATGAGAGAGTGGTTGTGGCTTGCGTATGCATTGGCGAGGTAACGGCTTACCACTGACTAACGGCTTACTGACTATTACTTTCAGTGATGAGAAATGTACCCTTTCAAAAAAGTACTTTCATAGATTTCTAGTAGTGAACTTTCCTCCCAGATATCTCAGTGGCACATGTGGAGATGTTAAGTATTTCAAATGCAAATACAAAATACAAAATATATGTTTTTAGTTTTAAAAGAGTATTTTGTATTTGTATTTTTAAATAATTTTATATTCTTCATTATCCGTCATGTCATAAAGATTTCCCACACAACACTGCCATTAACTTTTTTGACATTTCAAAATTCTAATTTGGATTACCAAAAATTTAAGAAGGTATTGCGAAACGCAATACACAAATTGCAAATTTACGCATTCTCTTCTCTTCACATTTCCATTGCAACAAATGAACCATTTTTGAATTTTTTGTTAGTTACGTCATTTTGTAAGTGCGTGTGATTTTTTAAATATTTTCAACTGTATTTGTATTTTAAAAATATGTATTTTGTATTTAAAAACTTTGTTTTTTGACGTATTTGTATTTTGTGTTCAAATATTATTTAACAAGTATTTTTAACGTCTCTGGGACATGAGTTCAGTAGTAAATATTTTACCTTTGACACGTTCAAACAATGTATGCTGGTATTAATGACTGTATTCCTTTTTCTTTTGCCAACATTCGTATTTAGAACTGTGCTTAGGAAAGCTATTCAATCTTAGTTTTCATACAGTTCCCTTCCGGAAAACGTCTTTGCTTATTTAGACGCCTTTGGCCTCACTGAAACAACGCTTTTCAGCATTTCCACATTTTAAATAAGAATTTTAGACTTTAGCGACTACCAGAAGCCACATAGAAAGCTAGAATGAAAAAGAGTAATGACTTTAATCAGCATACTAAGTGCAGTAATTTAAAAGTCAACTGAAAATCATTATGTTAAGTCACCAAAGAAGTGCTGTCAAAGTGGCAAATTGGCTAAGAGTGTTTCGCAAATGAACACAAAAAATTAACAGCTACTACATACATAATTATAAGTAATAAATGTATAAACCCAGCAGGAAAACACCGAATAGTGAAATCATTTTCTAGCTTCTTACCCAGTCCCATAATAAATAGATCCCCGCCACTTCAAAGGCAGCGAAATGTGGTACATTTAAAAGCTGTATTTTACGATTTAAACCTAATTAACGCTAGTTATTTTTCTAAACAATTATATTTTGATGCAGAACGCAAAAACAATCAGATATGTATCGTTTTCTAAAAGATCCTACCTATTTTATTTCTAAGGTGTCAAATTTATAACTGGACGAACTGGATCTTATCTCTCAAATTTACAACTAGTGGTTCGGAACAATCAAAAAAGGCATGCCACGGAGGGCTAGTTTACTTTAAATTGATATCTTTTTGGCAGTTTTTTCGTTCAAAACCGCTTTCATTCTGCACTTCACAGATGCATTTTCATAGCTTTGTCATATAAATCACCAACAACGAAAATGAGAATATAAAACACCTTTTTTTACATTTTACCATCTTGGCGCCATCTAGCATCTAATCGATAACAGTGAGCACCTTTGCACATTTAGCTACAGCCACAGGAGGTATGTTTCAAATTCTCAGTTTGAATTACATTCATTCAAATAAATTTGATTTCAAATTTAAAACACATTTCTTTGAAAATAATTTTAAATCATCACATACATAGGAAAGCTAAAAAGACTATGTTTTAAAAAAATTATGTTAACTTTTTCATCTATCGATTTCCGAACTGGTTCGAAAGTATAGAAAAAGGGATACACAGCGAACTAAATCCCATCTGAAGAATTTGAGGCTAGTCCAAAGCTGTCGAAAAAGGTGATGCAGTGGGGACAATTGACGCTCCGTACCACATCACAATTTTAAATTCGCCAGTTGCTAGCATGCAAAAAAGCACTAGTCATTGTTCTAAATTCTGCTATTACCGAACCAATTCGGCACTAGTACGTTTCCCCACAGGGAATCTATGGGCATGTGAAATTATATAGAGAATTGTTGTTCGACATGAATACGAGCGCAGTAGTTAACGAACCAACGGACACACCAATAATATTAATGAGTAAAGGCAGCTTTCGGAACGTGAATATTAAAAATATGTATTAACAACAAGCAAAAGCCATAGTGAAAGTAGAAATTAAAAAAAAAGAAAGTGTGAAATAAACACACAAAACTTTCTACAGCGCGGCTACTCGTGCTGAAGTGCGGACATGAAATCACTTCATCAGCGCGAGTGCAGAATATAATTTGCAGCTTAAGCCAGCTACAAACTTAATAGTTAATGGCAACAAGAGCGCCGCGAGGAAAATGAAGAAAACAGCAACAAGCGAAAGCAGAAACTTAAACATGGCGTAAAATAAAAGAACATTACTTTACGCAGAGCAGAGGAGCGAAAAGTAGCTGCAAATATGTATATAAGCAGCTAACAACAAAGGGCAGCAATGAATGAATGAAATAAAACGCCGCGGCGCTGCAGGGCGGATGAGTAATACAAACGGTGCTTTGTTAGCTTTGCAAAAGCCAAGGACAACTTTAAGCACAACGACGTAACTAAATAAATAAAGCAATAGCAGTTGTGTAGTTAAAGTACTTGTTGTTGTTGTTGTATCGTTTGTTGTTCTAGTCGCTGTTGTTCGGCGTTGATGCTGGGAAGTGGACTTGGACACGTAATGACAAGCGCACAATCTCGTCAAAGTATAAGTGTAATTACAGCCGAATAGAAATACAACAGCAGCAGCAACAGCAACAAAAACAACTACCGAGAATGAAAGGGCGACTCTGTCAATGAAATCAACTGCACGGCTGTGAACAATGCATTTATTTAGTTACAAAAAGCAGCAGCAAATTTTCTCACAAAGGAATCGAGGAATTTGCTTGTCTGTCGGAAGTTTTGGGTAAGCCAGAGAAAGAGAGAGAGAGAGAGAGTGAGTTGTGTTTTTATTGACTGCCTCAACTATGCTTAGTTCCTTTTTGCAGCGTTCTTTGCGTTCAGTTGGGAGTAAATGCAAACATCGCTGTAACGAAATATGGACAAACTCATTGGGATATACTTAATTTCAAAGTAGTAGAGGCTAAGATTGAGATTGGGAGTGGGATTGAGATAAAGGTAAAGATAAAGATAAAGGTTAAGAATAAGGTTAAGGTTAAGGTTAAAGTACGACTAAGGTTAAAAATTTACCAATTTCTCATAGAATTATACTTATTCATGTTTGAAAAATTAAATATTCCCTGTTGACCTACAAGTGACCTTGAATATTTGGTTTAAATTTTTTAACATAATTTTCCCTTGAAATTCATTAATTTATCTTAAATTAAAACAAGCACCCTCAACAGTTAATTCCAAGTGGAGATATTTTATCTTTATCACAGACTTTCATTTCAGCCCATTGTGCGCCATGTACGAGTACGACTATGTACGTTATGGCGTATGAGTAACATTATTTCTGCTTCATCCAAAAAATTATTGCACATTTGCATTTGACTGTTCACAGTGATCTTATTTATAAATTCCCAGAGCTTGGTGGGTTATCAGGGTAGCAGTTATCCTGAAGGCCGGTAAAAGCTCTCATCTTACAGCTTAGAACTTTGAGATGTCTTACTTTATACGGATGACGCTAGGAACGCTTCCGAATAAGAAAGCGGATTCTTCGACAACGTACAGTGGTCCACAAAATAATAGGAGTGCGTTATTTTGGTAAGTTTTTGCTATTTGTCTTTTGTTTATTTAATGTTTATTATTTTTATACAAAAGACAAGCTGGGTATACAACAAACAACGAATAAATTCAGATTTCAACCTTTGTACAAAAATTATTAAAATTCTGTAAATTTTCACCAAAATATCAAACTTTTTAATCAGAATCTTCAGAGAAAATTCTGGTATGCAGTTTTATAGCCCATTCAATTCTAGTCTGAAGAAGTGCAAGTTTCAAGCTGCTAAAAAATTCCGTTGATTTTTGGCAATTTTTTTTGCTGGCACTGTCCCCATATAAAAGAAAATTGTCGAACATACTTTGTATGGAAAAAACGTGAAACACCTTCAACCGAAAAAATTCTCAAAAATCAACGGAATTTTTTAGCCGCTTGAAACTTGCACTTCTTCAGACTAGAATTGAATGTGCTACAAAACTGCATACCAGAATTTTTTTTAAAGATTCTGATTAAAAAGTTTGAAATTTGGGTGAAAATTTGCAGAATTTTTATAATTTTTGTACAAACTTGAAAATGTAAATTTATATGGTGTTTGTTGTATTACTAGCTAGGCTTTTACAAAAAAATACGAAACATTAAATAAACTAAAGACAAATAGCCAATACAGGTTAAAATATCCCACTCCTATTATTTTGTGGACAACTGTATATCTTAAGTTCAACATGCTTACAATAGAAAAAGGTCTATTGATACCACCCTGCTTATAATTGTAGAAAGCATGGAGGAAACCTTCATTCATAAATATTTTGCAGGGACCAAAAATAGCTTTTATCTCGAATTTGCAAATTGAAAACTTTGCTCAAATTCTGAAATTTAACGAAAACGTTGTTTCATAACAGTTATTAAACGAGAAATATTTTTCCGTTGCCGATAAGAGTTATTTCATAACGTTTATTTTTTACGTTGCTTGATAACAGTTATTGCCCGATGTTTATTTTTACGTTGTCGGGTAAGAGTTATGCCACTCACCCACTTTTATTTCATAATCTTTATTTTGTTCTCCATCTCCATCTTCATCAGCATCCTAATTTTACAAATTTTCCGAACAACGTAAAAAATAAACATTGTAAAATAATTCCTATTAAGCAACATAAAAAATAAACGTTGGGAAATAACTCTTATCTGCAACAGAAAAAATATTTCTCCGGCATAAAACGTTTATCAGGCAACGTAAAAATTATGCGTTGGGTTATAACTCTTATCGATGAAATAAAAAATATTTCTCATCTAATAACTGTTATGGAGCAACGTTTTTGCAATAAAACTTATAACTGTTAAGTCCCTGATATTTTGTAATATTTAAGGGCCTTCGACGCCACCAAGGGTGTAATTAAACGGCGCCGTATAGGAGGCAATATTTCATCAGAAAATTTCGGGGTTTAAACATAAACCTGATGATGCTTGATTACAACTTGCTCTGCAACAGAATTGTCGTGGCTGAGTGCGTCAGCGCCTCATTGCAGCGTGGCTGCTCTGGGCAGTTGAGTTCTTGTAAACGACTTGCTAACGTACTAGCTCCTGAAGAGCGGCTATCGGGTGTTTGCCTCTGCAGAAGACGTTACACTAATGATTAGGGGTAAATCTCACTCAAACATGGTGACTAAATGCGTCGCAAATAGTGGCATCGTCATTAATCCTAGTAAGAGAGAACTTCACTTGTTTACTAGCAAGTACAAAATATCTAACGCAACTCTTTCCTCGATTGGAGATGATTGCCTGGTAGTTTCCGACACTTGAGCCTCATCATAGAAAGAACGCTGTCGGGTAAACCTAATATTGAGGAATGTGTGGGGGCACTAAAATTTTTGAACGTTTCGACTGTGCATATTCCTTCAAGGTTGGCTGGCTGATATTGTCTAAGGGAGGCAGCAGTATACTTGTGGATTGAAGGATTTGCAGAGGGTCTTCCGGTATGAGCGCTCCATAGACACAAACTTTAGGCTTCCGTGCTTCTATAATTTGTTTCACGCCGGTATTATTAAAGAAGTGGTAGACCATCTGCCCAAGAGTGTGGCGTCTGTTAGGAAAGTAAGCAATTACTCTGATAGCTAAGCTATTTTAAGGGTACTGAGCTTACTGATAGTGCGCTTTAAATTAGTCCGAGAGTGCTCTCTCCCTTTCGTCGGCGTAACTCTTCTTAGACTTATGGGCAGTATGCCTGTCACTATGGCCGATTGCAGGAAACTAAATACATGGAAGGGTTGGAGAGAATCAATATAGACGGGAGGAGATGGCCCGCTCAGTGAATGCTGGGCAAAAACTTGGGCATACGCTATTGCAATTTTCTTCTAGTCCAGGATAAATCGGAGTCGGTTAAAGGAGCTCCATATGCTTGCCAAGCCACAGTTCCCACATTTGGTGTAATTTCTGACAGATCGCAATTCGCGGGCTAAGATTGGAGTATCTTTCGGGGATTATAAATACATAAATACTTATACACTTATTTTCACAGTATTGTTTTTCCTCATCAAAGGATGTGCACATTTACATATACATACATGAATGTACATTAGACTGCATCACTACCCATACAAAAAACAAGTAAGAAAGTCTAAGTTCGGGCGGAGCCGAACATTAAATACCCGGCGCAAGTATTAAATATATGTTTTCCACCTTTCCGAAAGCTACCGCTACATGATAAGCCGGGGTGTATACATTTTAAGTAAATTAGCAACCTTAAATTTCGAAATATTGAAATTTCAAGCATATCTGAAATTTACCGTTATATGAAAAGCGGCCTCAATTTTAGTCCGATTTCAACAATTTTCAACGGTTTGCTTTTATGTGGCAAGCACAATAACCATACCGAGCTTGGTACAAATTGCTAGAACGGTTAGCTAGATACATATATGTGATCACAAGTGGGCGGTGCTACGCCCATTTTCCAAAATTTTGTCATAAACGTATTTCCTGGTAAAGAATTGTTGCAATCATCAATTTTGAATAAATTAGCTTCAATATTTACTGATTTATCGAAGATTTTGTATTTCTCGAAATTACCGTTATATGGGATGTGGGCGTGGTTGTTGTCCGATTTTAGAAATTTTCGGCCAGTTGGTATGCTGTACCAGGACCAACAACTGTGCCAAGTTTGGAAGAAATTGGTGTAGCGGTTACCAAGATATACACATGTAACCATAAGTGGGCGTGGCTACGCCCATTTGCCAAAATTTTGTAATATTCTTATTTTTCGTCTAAAACTCATTGCAAATATCAATTTTGAGTGAATTATCTTCAGTAGTTACTAAAATATCGCAGTTTTCGTTTTTCTGAAAATTACCGTTATATGGGAGGAAGGCGTGGTTATTGTCCGATTTTTAAAATTTTCAGCCATTTAGTATGCTGTACTAAGGCCAACAACTGTGCCAAGTTTCGAAGAAATTGGTGCAGCGGTTACCAAGATATACACATGTAACCATAAGTGGGCGTGGCTACGCCCATTTTCCAAAAATTTATAATATTCATCTTTTCCGTCTGAAACTCATTGTAAGTATCAATTTTGAGTGAATTATCTTCAGTAGTTACTAAAATATCGCAGTTTTCGTATTTCTTAAAATTACCGTTATATGGGAGGTAGGCGTGGTTATTATCCGATTTCGCCCATTTTCAATACCATCCGTCCCACGCCCAAAAGAAGTTCACGTACCAAGTTTTGTTAAGATATCTCATTTTTTACTCGAGTTATCGTGTGCACAGACGGACGGACGGACGGACGGACGGACGGACGGACGGACGGACGGACGGACAGACAGTCACCGCTTAATCGATTTCTCTTTTCATTCTGATCATTTATGTATACATTTGTCTATATCTATCTCGATTCGTTTTGCCTGTTACAAACAACCGTTATGTGAACAAAGTTATAATACCCTTGTGCACAAGTGCGCTCGGGTATAAAAAAACACTGGTACTGTTTTTCCACCGAAATTATAAATTCTATTTTATTTTACAAAATTTATTATATTTTAATGGCCTAATTCATAAAAAATAAAGTAGCTTTAAAAAAGGTTTATAAACTGAAAAATGCATGAAAACGTCATTTTATAAAGCTCTTTAAACCTACTTTATTTTTTATGAATAAGGCCATAAGACTTTCACCAAAATATTTCGGAAAAATATTAAGACTGGACCGATTTGAAAATACCTCCAAAAATTTAGTTTTTGTGAATAAAAACAGTTTTTTAAGTATTTTTTGCAAAAAATTACCTTAGATGACTAACCAGTTTAGGCTTAAAAAATTTGCATAAAATAAGTAAAAAAAAATGTCAATGGAATCACAAGTTTATATCGATATAGTTTTGCCCCAGTTACTCAAGTTTTTCTTAAACAAATATTCTTCCACTTTTTAATATACATATACTTAAACAAATATTTTAAAAAGTTAAAAGAACGGCATCATAAATCTCATTATTGATTCCGTAAAAAAAAATTAAAAATGTTTATGTAGATTTTTAAAGTTTAAACTGTTTTGTCATCTGAGAGGATTTTTTCCAAAAAAAATCCTTTAAGAAACTATTTTTATTCATAAAAAACTGAATTTTTGAAAGTATTTTCCAAACGGTCCTGCTCACGTAAATCTCAATATTTTTCCGAAATACTTTGGTGAAAGTCCAAAATATAATACATTTTGTAATCATGGCGAAAAAACCGCAACTTTTTTTGGTGACGCAACAACACTACAATATTTCAATATGCATAGCAGTTACATCATCAAAAATTTACGGAGTCGTTAATTACTTCAACTCATAACAATAACACAGTGCATGGTTCAATTTTTTATTTCAAGAAAAATAAATAAATGCCAACCAACTTTTTCAAATCCTTTGGTACTTTTTCATTATTTGACCAGCTTAATCACAAGTTATTGGTCCGAGTTCCACCACCTTCAACTTTTTGATATTTGTTGCACAGTGTAATTATTACTTTTCCAACAGAGTTTTATTACTAAAAACATTAAAATAAATTCATACAAAATTTCACTTCTCAGTTACAAAATGCATCCGCCCAGTTTTAACTATAGGCAACCTAGTTTGTGTAATACTTTTCGTTAGTTGGTATTTTACAATTCCCATAACACTTTTGACTTAAGCGCACACATCTCACATAAATACATATAGTAGTATAAATACAACATTTATCTTCACTTTGGTTACACGGTTGCTGAGCAACAGTTAGACACCTCATAGCCGTCAAGTCAGTCTCTAAATTCAATTAAAACTTCTAATGTACAAATATTACTCTACTCTACATACGTACACTTCTGGTCACGTTTGATTCGTTAAAACTTTTTCAACATTTGTGCGAATCGGATTTTAGATTTAAAATGAATCAACTGTTGCGCTTTTGTTGAAACAAAGTTTATATAAATGTTTATGCTTGCTTGAGCAGTGTGTGGCCAGTTGCTTTCTAATAATATTTGAAATATACACACATATATACGAGTTTATGTACATATATTGTATGCATGTATATATGACTAGGGTTACAAAGTTTTAATTTATTAATTTTTGAGGTATATATGTATGTAGCTTGACCGTAATCCATAAAAATATTTGGTTTACTTCTGTATGTATATGTATGTAGCTTGACCGTAATCCATAAAAATATTTGGTTTACTTCCTCTGCCAATTACACATTAGTGGAGACTATACTGGTTAAGGTCTTAATTTGGTAATCGGTAACTCTCGCCATTGTTTTGTGTTTGTAATTTACCGAATGTATCATTACCAACTTAACGAGTTGGCAAGTCTGATAATGTGATAACATACGAGTTAAACTGTCAGCAGAATCCTTTCTGTTATTTTTTTGGAATTTTATCGCGCGAAAAGTGCATACATTTTATCAAAATTTCAATAAATCTTTCTGTCGTGGAATTAATAAATGTTTCTAAATAAAAGAACTTCACGTCGGCTGATTCGAAAGAAATTTTAACCAGAACAAGAATGAGGGGCATTTGAAGTTGAAAGTGTTACCGATTTTGAAAAACCTAAACTTGGTTAAAGGTGTACTTTGATCGAGGTGTCGTTAAACAACCTCGTGGCGCCACTGGGCTGAATGCTATATTGGTCATCAGTTTAAGGGGCGCTGATCGTAGGGAGTCAAGTCTGAGTCTAGTAAAGCCTTCATACTGACACATTATTTTTTCTGCTGTTTCCTGCACATCATGTACCTGCACTGGTCAGAGTAAGCAATGCGCAGGTTTAACAAAATTATCTTTTATCAATTTGATGTTGGTGATCGTTGAGCAGCATCTACAACAATTAAAATTGATTTAAATGCAAATATTTATAAATTTAAAAGGGCCGCTGGGGTGCGCTTTAATGCAAAAAGCATGCAGGAAAAGTCCAAACAATGTTTTTCGACAATGTTGCTAAACAATGTTTCTCCATATTCGTTTGCACCAAAGCGCACCAAGCGCCGTTTTTGGTTTGTTTGGCTGTTTTTATTAAGGAGCGGTAAAGAGATGTGTGTGATAAGAAAGAATTTGCAAGAAATTATGGTTGAAAAACAGAAAGAAATATTGAAAAATCGAAATAATGTAAGTTATGTATAAAAAAAGGTGATACAAGAAAATAAAAAAAAATCTTAAGAGGATTTAATAAACATGAAATCTGAATTAAACAAAATTTAAAACAGTTAAAATAGTAGGTGCGAAAACTAGTCATGAATGTGGGTAGAAGAAGAAAATTTGAATCATACATATGTACACCGCAACACAAAATATATCAAAGGCCAATGACATTTTGTGCAGTGCCAAAACTATTTTAAAAATTTACCATTTTCAATTTTGTCTACAAACAAGGAAGTTTTCACCTGCAAAGCACACCTTACCTAACGGAAGATTTTATTTGAAAAGTTGCTAATGACTTACTCTTTATCGAAAACTAGTGCTGTAGCAAACAAATTAACAACTAAATACAAAAACACAAAAAACTATTCTCAATAGATGCAAAGGTAATGCCAGAAGCACACACAATCTCCGGACAATAAAACAGAAATTTAGAAAAAATTCAAAACTTTATCGATATCAGACAGCCAAGCCAAACTCCGAAAGGCAAAGTTGCTGCTTTATTACTCTTTTTTCCTGTAGTTTAGTTATGCCACAAAGCAAGGAAAACAAAAACATTAGAATCAAATATTTAACTTACAATTAATGAGTCACAAGTATTAAAGAATTCAAACTACTTAATGAGCATACTGCCATAGGTACTCGTCTATGTACATTAATGCTTATGTATGTATGCAGCCACTTCTATAGTATTGTATATGTCAATCAACCCGTGAGTTGTAAGTGATATATGCATACATACTACATATGGGTGTTTCCATAAAAATGTAAATGAGTTCAAACGGCTTTATAACCTTAAATTTCGCATTCAGATGGGCAAAAAAGGCTGTGAAAGACGAAACGGTGGAGAGAAAAACTAAAAAAATTAACTAAAAAATTTAATTGTATGTATATTACTAGAAAAAAATTTGTATGGGGGAAAATTTGTCAGGTCCAACCAACAACGCATTGCTTCTTATTAAATATGAATTGGTTGCAATGGTCCGTAATTTGACTTTATTTAAAGAATGTCTAAGATAGGAGTTCTCAGAGTTTTGCCTATTTTTGCATGTACTATGAAACCACTTCCATTCTTTTCTATAAGTAACTTCCGTTTTCGTATGGTTTATTTAACTTTAAAATCGTCCCCTCCGATATCGTGGAAACACCCATATCCATATGTAAATACTTGCAGTAACTCTAGCTTTCTTCTATGACATCATCGATGTCAGTTTGTGCCGAGTAATTGCTTTTCACTAAAATATATATTTATATAGGTAAACATATATATTAATGTGCGTTAGACCACTTCAAAAAAAAAAGCGTGTAATACGACCGGACGCTGACTAAAATTTTAGTATTTAGTATGATAATGATCCTCCCAGAATCTCACCGCTCTACGTTAAATGTAAGAGGTCGCGCATCGAGTGTAATTTTCTGGGATCGATCAAAACGTGCCAAACTAGAAGATTTATGGAGGATTATTACTATACCAAATACTAAAATTTTTGACGGGGTCCGGTCGCATTGCAGCATTCCTTTTTTTGACGAGGTCTAATGTGCATGTATGTATATGTTTAAATGAATGTATATATTTAGGTTTATCAAGGAAGTGCACTCGTATATGTACATCGTTTTGGCTTAAATGACGTTTGAAACTTGCTACTTACAGCAACAATGCACATTTACCGAATATAAAAGCCATGACGACAACAAGGAATGCAATACGGGAATTTGCTATATCGAAAAAGTTTCTTGTGCCATTCATTGAAACCAGTGGGGAAAGAAATGTTGATAAAGATGGTAGCTACTTGAATGTTGCGTATGCGTAAGTATATATGTATGTATGTATTTTTATAAGTACATAAATGCAAGTGCAATATGAACAATTTCCGGAGTAGAGAGGAGGGCGGAAAAATATACTATACATATACTAGATGAGGAACCTTAATGGAAATGGTTGCAGTTAAGTTTTGCATTCTCGGTTTTTGTATTTCCACATTAAACGGCCCGTCTGCAGCTTCCAAGAAAAGTCTTAATGAATATTTTTCATCATTTCTGTTGCTTGAAAAAAGTACTTTGGTGTTGCTGTAAATTTTGTTGAAGAAATAAAAATGTAGTATATATGTACATACATAAGTCTAAGATATTTTGATTGAACAAAATATCTTTTCCAGTTCTTTTTCGTATTTTTCTTGAAAGCTGCAGACAAGACGAATTCATATAAGGTGGTGTTGCTAGAACAGCTGCTTTAATTCGGCACGGTAGACGGATGTCAAAACTTCTTATGAGTGAGTGTAAAAGTGAGAGTGTTGGAATTTTGTTTCCCTCTTCCACCTTGAGCGAAGAATAGCTGAAATTTGACATTTGTGTACCGAAAGCAAAAAAAGAAAATACATCTAAGTTTTTGTTTTTGTACTACCGCTACCACCTTATGTGAATTCGCCTTGGCTCGAAACAGCTTTTAAATTAAAGCTTTTTCAAATTAAATGAAACCTTTGTCAAACTAAATGAAACTTTTTTCAAATTCACAGAAACAAAAGATTTTCGAGTCCATAGTGGAAAATCGAAACACATTTTTACGAAAATACTTTTTGAGGGCTACAGAGGCGCGGATCTAATCTTTTAGACTCGGCCCGGCACGAGTACAGAAAACAATTTCGAAAACACGCACATAGACAAAATTAGTGAGAGCCGGCCCGGAACGTCTGGCACGGCACAACCCGATTAGGCCCGGCACAACCCGATTAGCGGAGCCAAGCCGTTCCGAGCGGAGCGAAGCTTTCAAATTGCTATAACTTTGTGTGAAAGTGTTCATACAGCAAGCTTTGTCAGAAGACTTTTGGAGCTGAAAGCAAAGTAGTTTTTGAATTTGTATTTTCTATTTCATTTCTCGCTGTTGCAAAGAAAAAATTCGAATAATTAAATACAAACTTATTCTGCGACAAATCCTTTAAATAAAACCTTCAAATATTTTAGCAACTTTTCATTGAACGTACGTTTTTTGGCGGCCGCTGTGGTGTAGTGGTTAACCCTGCGCGCCAACATTCGAGCCCAGTTTTCAGCTAAGATCAAAAAAATAAAAAAATAAAACATAAAAAAAATGTCTAATATCGGTCGCCCCTCGGCAGGCAATGGCAAACGTCCCAGCGTATTTCTGCCGTGAAAACCAGCTTCTCATAAAAATACAATTGCCGTTCGGAGTCGACGTAAAACTGTAGATCCCTCCACTTTGTGTGACAACATCAAGGCGCACGCCACAAATCGGGGAAGAAGCTCGGCCAAACACTAACTTATTGTGTCAGTGCCAATCTATTATTATTAAGGCCTTCTTTCAAAATCTGGGGAAATGATTTTAGAATTGCTTTCGAAGACCTACAGCTACAATTGACGACCAATTTGTTAATAAATACTGGTATTGAAAAAAAATATTTCCAATCGGGATCCAATACGTCTACATACTCTTTGAACATTCCAGTATATTCTTTCTTGTATACAAAAGTTCCCTTTCAGTCCAGTAAAAGGCCAAAGGAGAACAGCAACCAGCGAGCCAAACAAGCGGAGATGACTTGTGAACTTGTGGCAGCACAACTTTTTAATATACTGAAATTTTAGAGAAAAAACACAACAGCAAAATGAGACAAACTATAAAATAAAATAAACTGCAACAAAGACAAAAGCAAAAGCAAATGATATACATACACACGTAAATATGAAATTTAAACGACAAGCATGATGCGGAAAACATGCAACTATTTAAGTATAACTTTGGTAAATGTTACGAGAGAAAAACATTCCATCTAAATTGATGCAAACAAATAACGTAAAATTTGTGGGCATTTAACGTCACATAAATATATTTTGAGAAGCTTGCGATTGAAGCGAGTTTTTTCCTGAGGAAAAATATTGAAAAACTATTCAACAATAAGTAATCAGCAAAATCTTATTTAGCGCTATATCTAAATAAAGATTTTTTAATGATGGAACAACTTTATCTCCTTTTCCCAAACCTTTACCGATTACACCAATGGACAGATAGCCAATTAGGCAACACATGAAAACAACTGAAGAACTATTCTGATCTAAATCAATCGATAAACCGTCTTTCAATTCCATTTGACAATGTGTTTTCACTCATTTGACGACAAATGCCATTAAATTTGACATAGTGAAAACTAGCCTTAACTGTCAGTAATTAGAGATACTTCTCACTGCCCTCGTACACCATCAGGCCCACGATATTTGCAACTCTATGTATCTTTCTTCGATAAGGCACGCTTGTTAAAGCTGATGGTATCGGCGTCATCGGCATACGCATCAACTGTACGTTATTACTGAAGATTTTGTCCAAGCGGTTCACCTCTTTTCATTGCACAAAACCTCGTTCGGTATCGAAAGGCTCGGAACGCTCCTTTTTAATTCTGACGTAGCTTATGATGTTGCTCAGCGTCACTTAACACAGCGGTATTGCTGTGGTATGGTATCACGTACAAACAACTCCTTTTCGTTCTGTCGACAGCAGCTTCGAAATCGAGAAATAGATGGTGTGTGCCGATCCTTTTATCGCGGTTCTTTTTCAAGATGTTGCCTATGGCGAATAGAAGGCTACTAATCCAGTGGCAGTTAGCGCTAATAGCAGAGTCGCCTTTCTTGTGAGTTGGACAGGGCACACTTAAGTTCCATTTGTCGGCCATTCGTTTGACCATATTCTGAATAGGAGTTGATGCATTCACCTTTTTCAACTCCTCGTCGCCGTACTTGAATAGCTCCGATGGCAGGCCGTCATCTCCAACAGCTTTGTTGTTTTTCAGCCAGTATTTTTCGTACCTCGTTATATATAGAGGCAGTGGGACTACGCTTCCATCATTATCAACTGGGAACTCCGGTTCGGTTTCCTCACTACTTTAAGTATGGCGGCCTTTCGTTTTCGATATCGATCACAAGGCCTCCTTGGCTGTTCTTACATGTATATTGCTGGGTCTAGAAACTTTCCGTAAGTCGCCTAACTTTCTGGTCAAATTTTGATCTTGATAGGACAGGTGTGTTACAAGCGTTCATAGAAGAGATCCTCGGATGCCTCGCCTTTCTCTTGCGTCGGCGCGTGGGTGCAAATGAATGCAGAATATGCAGGTTATTTATTTAACCTTTTTTTAATATTAATGATTTTTTTATGGTTCCCCCATTTAATTATTTTGGGGATTTTGGAGACCTATAAAAAATAGTTAGTATTAAACAATCGTTAAGTAAACAATTAGGTATTATTCTTTGAAGTCTCCTAAAGAGAAAAAGAGTTTACAAATTGAAAAATATTGACTTTTAAGGATTTTATCTCTATTTCTACGAAGAAGTGTTTTTAATCATATAAAATACGTGGAAAACTTCATGGTGTGGTAGAGCCCTCAAAATGACACACAATTCTGACTATTTTACCTTTTTCTTAACATGTGTAAAATTACGCAAATTTCGATACCTCTTGCGATAGTGTAGCTCAAAAAAATTGTTTGAGCCTAGTTTATATAGCTCAGTGGTTAACGCTTCTGACTTTGCACGTCGATTACGCAGGTTCGATCCCTGCTGAAGTCTAGAAAAAAGAAATCTGATGAGGAGATATGGTGATCTTCGAAATATCTACTATAACTTCTACCGCTTAGACTTTGTTGCTCTTTCAATTTTTCCTAATGAACAATCGTGGTACAAAGCTCAATAAAAATATTTAAAAAAAAAATAAATAAATAGAACTTTTATATTAAAAAGTTTCAATTAACTTATTAATTTAAATAATTTTGAATTTCTGAACATATAGTAATCCTCGCCAAGCAATTTTTTTTAATCAAACCTTCTTATACCTCTCTCTTTAGATACCCACATAAAAATAATTCACTAAACTTCTTAATCAAATTAAGTTCGAATTTCTAAAGAGGTAGCAACTCTCTTCAAGAGTACTTTCCGTTTAAACTTTTCTTAATTGCACTCAAATAAATTTAAGTAAATGAAATTTTAACCAAAAGCAATTGCTTAGTTTTTATTAGAAGGATTCAAATACTTTATACGATCCAGGGTATATTTCGCGATCATTTCTTAGTTAAATAACTTTCCCCTACCATTAGTGAATAATACATTCACCACGCTCTCATTAACCTATTTAAAATCAAAAAAAAATATATGTTTATAGAAAATTGCGCGCATTGGTTAAAAAAACTCCCACATACCATTCAACTTGCGAACACAAAAACAAAACTTTTATATTCACTAGCAATTCTAATTGCTGAGCCTAATAGCGCAAACACTCCAGCGCTTCCTTCCTGCATTGCTGGCTCGCATACTCATGCACACACACAC
>NW_023458556.1:31464394-31479971 GCF_013731165.1 Rhagoletis pomonella
CGCTTCCTTCCTGCATTGCTGGCTCGCATACTCATGCACACACACACACACACACTCACACTCATACGCACAGTTGCAGTAGCATTCCGAACTCGCACTTTACTTTCATATTTCCGCTTGCATTTCCGCCAACGTTTCCGCTTCACACAATTCACACACACACGCACATTCACTTACAAGCACGTGTAAGCTCTGTACGCTTGGCAGTGCAACAGTTTCTGATAGACGTAAAACCTTTCCCCTTACTCTCTCTCTCTCTCTCTCTCTCGCCCCTCTCTATCGGTATTTCTTGTTTTGCCATTCGATTGTCTGCATGCCAGGAGCCGCAGCTACAGCTGATATTACTCGTATTGCTGGGTGTTGGCGCTTGCGGCGTTATGGCTGTTGGCATCATCCTCATCGGTGGCCCTACCCGATTTATTGCCCGTAATTTGTTAGCAACGCTTCTATGCGTTCTCAAGCATTTTGCATTGCTACACCGCGTGGAAATAAGGATATAACTTAGTTAACTTCACTTCGGAACATCGTGTAACATAGATATATTTATACATACATATGTATGTATATATGTACATATTCGTGCACGCATATTAACTTTTGCCACTCGCTACCTCATCTGAAGTACATATTTACATAGTTCATTCCTTGCGATTTTAAACTTGCACTCCACCTGTAACAGCAAGCTAAGTTAACTACATACACATGTATGTATGTATGCGCATATTCATTTTCCTTTCTCTAAAAAGCTGCAGTTTTCTACGACATGAAAACCGCACTTCTTTCTACAATTAAGTAACTTAAACACCTCTTCTTCGCTTCCCATTAACGCTGTATGTCATCCCTACCCCCTCTTCACTTCTTTTGAATGCAAATTTACATGTGAGTACTCAATCTTGAAAAGATGTAAGCATCAGATTGCCGTAAATTTTCAATTTTTTTTTCTGTCTAATGTGAGTTGGTAAATAATTGAGTTGATCTACTAAATTCGTATTTATGAAGTAAGTACTTATGCGTAATATTGTACTCGTTCATTATATTATTTGCAAATTAGTTCTAGAACGCAACTTACATAGAAAATTTAATTAAAATCTATGTTTTTGCCATTTCCAGAGAATAAGATATTTTACCATTTTGTGATAAAGAAAGCACACAAAAATACCAGAAGCCATCACCCCTCCCCCCCATTCGGTACCAACTTAGCGATGTCAGGACAAGAGGAGAAATGAAAAACGTTTTTTTCGAGTGGAAGAAAAAGAGAAGCAGAAAAGTAGCTTCAGTTAATAGCAGGCAGGAATATTGTGTTCTATACCCAAAGAATTTGTGTTGATAAGTTTTGATTTTAATATTTTAGCAAAAGTCATTATAAACAATTTATGAGATTTTGAATGAAAAACGTTTTTAATCCTGTGTGTATAAAATATTGCAATAGATATTGAAATAATTCAACGAAATTCTGATTTTGTATCTTTGTTATGCTATTTCTGAATATTTCTATTGAAATCTGGACAAACAAGAAAGCGAGTTAATATAAACGTGATGCAGAAATAAATATAAGGAAGCAATCAAAATTTTTCCGTCACTCGACCAAGACGAGATGAGAATAGAAAGAAGGCGGCCTAAAGCCGGCAACGCCCTGGAGCCGATGGTACATCGGAAGAGCTGTTCTATGCTAGCGACAAAAAGCTGGTAAGGTGTACATATGTCTGATTAGTATAGAATTTGGTCTGAAGAATACACATACAAATATTGAAATCGCAGTTTACTTTGTCCAATTCGCAAGAATGGAAAGAATAGGTAACGTGCACTGATTTCGCTGAAACCTGACATATGCTCTAATTTTTCTTAGGACCTAAATGAAAGATGGGCTCATAGCCACGCAACCCAATTTACATTTTCTTACTACGCAATTCCTGCAGAATTTCAGTAGATTTTCAGTTGCCCATCAGCAAAAAATAACCAATAAAGCAACAAGGCTGGCATGTTTCGGTAATTATTACGTAAGCTCGAACACGCCCCTGTTCATGATCTTGAGGTCAAATTCGTGCAACTCAAAGCAGCCTCAGTTCAATTTTTGGGGTGAGCCGACCAAGTAAGATCAAAAAATCTGAAAGAGCGTTCCCTAAAGAAACAAAAACGGCTAGGGAACTATTTGCTAAATTTAAACTATATGGAGATTTGTCATTTAACCTCAAACTGCTCTATCATCTGAGGTGATCTTCTGAAAAAACAAATAATAATTTGATAACTAATTTTATTTATAAAAAACTAAATTTTTGGAAGTATTGTCAAATCGGTCCAGCTTACGTTAACCTAATTATGTTCTCGAAATATTTTGTCGGTGGTGTTCAAATATAATAAATTTTATAATTCCAATGAAAAACCCGTAACGATTTTTTTTTTGCAAATGCAGGTATATGAAATCCGCTACATAGTTAATTACTGATAATAATTAATATTTTTTTAACATAATTGAGTTGAGTTACTCAGACAAGTTGATTTTTAAAGCTATTTTAGTATGCTAACCGTTAGTGCAGCCTTCGTACTGCATTTTCTTTAGCTCAAATTCTTTCTTTACCACATAATCTCCTTTTCACGCGTCTTTCTCACTTACATCACTGTCATCAACAAATTGCTACTCACTCCACTTGTCGCAGTGATTTTGCATACAAATTAAAAATAAAATAAATACAAAGGAGCTTCTACATTCGCTCCCTTGAGCGAGGCAACATTTTCAGCATTTTGCAAACATTTCGCGGTGAACGACTTGTCACAGTTTAAACCACCGCCAACCAAAGTTAAAATCACTATTCAACGCAACATTTAACTGCTACTTTCCATACATTTTCTGGCGATGCACACGTGCATATATGTACATACATTCATACTACATATATATACTTGTGCTTGGTTGTGTGTGTGTGAGTGCAGAAACGAGTTTGCACACAAATGCTTACAAATATATAAACTTTGTCGGTCGTGGTTTATGTAAAAGGTTGCATCAGTTGGTGTAAATAGTGCGTCAGTGTGGAACTGAGGTTACTCATACGCCCTCGCGCCCAAGTCAGTTGTGTTCTGCATTTGAAGAATTTTTTACATTAAACTCCCCAATTACGAAATTAACATATACAACATACATGCACACTTTTTAAATTATACCAGTTGCAACAACATTAACTCGGTTACTCGCCGCCACAAAATTTCATTTCGACACAAACTTAATTATCAGTTTTTCCTTGACATTAATACAGTGGCAGGACATTGGTACGAAGTTGGAAGTGATATAATCGTAATGAAAATAAAGACTTGCGTTTATGTCTGCGTAGGTGTATTCGCAACATTATCAGCAGTAATCCAACATTTTTTTAAGTGAAACTTCTTAATCGAGTTCGGAGATGGTTGCGTTAAATATTTAACACCAAGCCATAAACACTGTATCGTTCGTTCGATATTTAAAAACGGGGTGTCACATGAAAGGCCTTATCCTTCTGGTTTACAACATAGCTTTAGTTCCATGAAAGGAGTTGCCACGTGTTAGAAAATCGAATTCAAAATTTCTCTGCCGCAGAGGGTTGCGTAAAATATTTAACATCAAGTCATAAAATCTGTATCGTTCGTACGATTTTCAAAAATGAGGTTTCACATGAAAGGGCTTGACCTGCAGATGTGCAGTATGGTTTTAGTCTTTTAAAGGGTTGCCATATATACGAAAATCAAATTCAAATTATTTATTAAGTTAAATGAATTATCCCAATATGGGTATCAAAAGAAATGGTTTTGAATAAGTTGTATTTTCTAGCTAAATGTAGGAGGGTTGCCACCTGTTTTAAGGTAAAATTTAGTTAAATTATACAAAAGTCTTACGCTTAAAATACTATACAGTACAGAAAGAGCTTACAGAAACACAATTAAAATAAATATGTATTTTGTATATTAGAAAATAAGTACATGTGTTTGTGTATCGCACATTTCTTTCTTTCTGGAATTTCCTCTATTAAGTTTCACTTCTTCAGCGCGTAGGGACTACACGCACTGAGGTTTTTTTTTAATAAATTTACTATAGACGAAAATATTGAGGCAATTTTTTATACGAATACTAGCAGACCCGGCGAACGGCGACGAGGAAACTTTGCGTGTAGATGTTCTTGTGTTGGTCGATTATTAAATGCATTGCAGAAAACTGACGAATCCGAATACTCGCGACGAATGCAAAAAACTTGTGGCACCGATTCAGTGATAGCACTTTCATAAATTTCGAACCCAGGATGATTCAATAACTGACCCAAGTAGCGACGGAGGTAATATCTTCAACCAGTATTAGGTAATCTATACCTTAGTCCTTAGGAACGAAACGCTGCTGGTGGATCAGCCGATCATGCCCAGTCGTATGACACTGCCTTAAGATGAAAGTGTGCATGATAATTCTCCTGAAATGTGAAATTAAAGACTCAAAGCTCGACAGAGCCATAGAAGGCAGATTATTCCTTTATTTTTACCTTAAAATATATACAAAGCAGCTTAATTGGCAAGAGCAATCTGATTGTCTTTATACGGCGCTACGTTTTTGTTTTTAATTTAAAACTTACTTTTCTAAACGCATCTTCCGATTTTATTACACAGCATTTGTACTTTGCGGTAACTCTCAGCGCCTCACTCTCAATGAAATTAAAACAACACTCATCTAACATAAAAACTGCTGCTGTGTTGTAGAAATACCAACGAAAAAATTATACTAATTAAAAGAAATTTCTATTCAGTCGTTGCTTTGAAAAGTTACGAAGTGATGCAATGACCACAGACGCTTGACACCAAACGAAACAGCATCAAAGTAGAAAGAAGTGCATCAAAGGCGATGAAAAATTAGTTGTGCAAAAGAAAAAGTTGAAAATCTTAGCAGCTGAGCACTGAATAAATTTTGTGAAGGTGTAACAGGGAAAAGAAACATATAAGATAAGTAAAAAAATTAAAAAATTAATTAATGCAAGTTATTGAAGACTGCAGAAAAGGTGAACGCTTTTTTTTATTGAGATTGAAGTGCACTAGAAATTATGAATCAGTACATATTTCTAATTTATATTTTTGCTCTTGTTTTAACTTTTGTTCGCAGTTAATTGAGGTGGAGATATACTTTCCTCAACAAAATTGAGAATGGCCTTGCAATATTGGTCGTAGGAAGTTAAAATTAGCAAAAACAAATTGAGTTATTAACAGCATACATACATGTATGTATGTACATTAGGGTGCATCACCAAAAAAAAGTGGCGGTTTTTCCAACGGATATATAAAATTTATTATAATTCAAGAATTCGGAAAAATATTAAGATTTGTGTGCCCGTTTGGAAAATATCTGCATAAATACATATATTTTTTTTTTTTATTCCGTAGATACAATTTTTTAACATTTGTATGCATTTTATTGAACTTAGACTGTTTTATCCGAGGTGGGTTTTTAGAAAAAAAGATTATTCAAAACTAATTTTATTTGTAAAAGGCACGATTTTCAATTAGTCCAGTCACTTAAATATTAACCTTTTTCCGAAATCTTTGGACGTGATTCTGAAAAATAATCAGTTTTATATTTCCGGTGAAGAAATTGATCTATAACCAGTAATTAGTAACCATTAGAGGTTACTACTGAAATAGAGATAAATAGGGCATATTTAAATTTATGTCGTTTTCCTCATTTACATGGAATGACCCTCATTCACTAAAGGTGTCGTAATATTTTACTAAGATATGCAAATATTTAATTCACTTAATTTAGACATCTGGCAACCCTTTAGATTGAACAGATAGATGAAAGGGATAAGAAAATATATATAAAAAAAAGTTGGTGCCGTGCAACACGCTTAAACCGCCATACTACCGTCTTTCTGGATACAATTTTGTTCAAACCAACTGCGCCGTTAATCCTGATTAACGCTGCCGTCTGTCTAAACAATTACAACTAGTTGAGTTCTCGCCCAATGAAATGTAGCAATTCAAACACCTGATTGACGGGTAAAATGTTAATAGTTCTCGTTATAAATGATCGAGTCATGACGATTTTCCAAACAAACAATATGAAGCAGATTACTTTAACTAATTGCGGCTTCCATAAAATTGTCCATCAAAAGCGAACACAACAATCGCTAATCTGCGAAGCTGTAATGAGCACAATCTAAAATTCCACATATGTGTTCATTTACCTTTGCGTGTAGGTAGTTTACTAACAGAGCATTATAATTGTTCACTTACATAGAATGTAGTAGCATTGTCCATTTCACTGTCAGCAAGCAGGCTATGAATATTAAAATAATCAGCTGAAATAGCTCAGGTCATAAAGTGTGTTTAAATGAAATCGTTTTGACAGCAAACAATTATTGTAGAATTTCTACGTAAATTCACAGTTGCTTTGTTGCAAGTCTTTGTTTGGCGTTGTTGAATTCAGAAAGTGGTTAGCGAATTTTTGCTGTGTAGTTTTGCTTATTTGAATGGGTATTATTTTATCTTAAAAATGGATACGTTCCAGCTGTCTTTTTTCGTTACATTATTTAATTTCCGGCAATTGGCACAGAATCCCAGTGTCTTCTTGTTGATGGTTGAATAACACCACGTTTGCCATTTCTTGTTTGCTTGGATTTACAATATCGGGTTTGGCTAGTGAAACACATCGTTCAGTTTGACGGATTAGCCCTTGCATTACCAGTATCAGCGCGATGTTTCACAAATTTGTTTTTGGCTGGTAGTTTTCTTTCAGTCCCTCTGTGACTGCATTTATGTATGTCCTCCGAAATATCGGTTTGCATAGGTATCTCGCTTGTCATTAACCATTACCATCACCACCAATATCTTTCTATTTAAAATTTCTGATGATGAAGTTTATATAGCCGACATGTTTGCAATGTATTGTAAGTCGAATTACTCTGCGAGATCTGAGTGCACTACAATGTTCATTTGATGTTCTCCTTTCTTTAAAACCGCTAAATAATGTAATAAACTAATATCTTCAATGCCTCATTCAAACAGGGTATTTTTTCCTCTTGCTGGAAAGAATCGTTCATCTTGCCCACAAAATTGAGTGCTTTCCAAAACGTTTGCAATCATTTCCAAAGAATTAGCTTATTCCGCCGCATCGGCAACCAACCGGTCTCAACATTATTTCTGCAAAGGTAAATCCACCATATCTAACTTACTGGAATTTACCACCTAAATAAGCAAGAACTTTAAAAATAATTTACAAGCGGACACGCAATGAGACTGAATTCTGAAAAGGCCATCATGCAGATTTCTAGCAAAATATCTAACTAACCCAAATCATATGCGTTACACTACATATTTAAAAATGTGTTTTTTCCTAAAATGATAAAATTTAAAAAAAAAAAACTCGTTGATATCGGTTTCGATAGATTTTTGCATTCCGTTTCTATTAGTGATGTAAATTTTGTAAAAAAAATGTTGACCAAAAAATTTTAGTGAAAAATCTATTTTTTCTTAATTTTATTTTGCGCTTATTACTTATTCATTGAAATCTCTCTATACATACACCTTCAGGGAGTTAAAGAGTAGATAACATTTATGTTGTGTCATGCCCATACATACACTCAGATCTGTTAACTTAAACTTGTTTATATATTTATGAAATCACATTTCTATGATTCTCTGAATGGGAAATGTACTTTTCACTTTTTGCACTCAAATATCGCTTTTAGTTAAATATTCATTAAGTACACCCCGCGCAGACGCCATGATATCAGCTTTTCTCACGTTAACCATCATAATATATGTAAATAAAGGTGTATTTATGCATGTGCACTTAATAAATATTAATGTATTTTATTTTACAATTTAATTACATTCATTAAAAATTATACACTAAAAGTATGCGTAAAAGTTTCCCCTGGAACATTACGCCTTCAAGCAAGCATTGTCATTCCTAGAAAACTAGCAGCAGCGCTCCACTTGCTGTATACATACATATATATCTGCAAAGCTGGTGCATTTCGTTGATGTGCTGGTGACTCTTCTGTTAAATAAGTAGTAATTAAAATTTAAAACTTCACGTAAATATGTATTGCGTTTTTTTTTTTACTTTTTTCGTCATTCGCAAGTTTATTGCTGATTTCATTATTTTCCCTATATCCACAAAATGTATTAAATAACGTTGCATAAAACGTCGTAGATTGCTGCCAACAAGCGGTAATGTTGATATTTAGGCGGAAACTTTAATCTACTTAATGGAACTAAATTGAACTCAAATATAGTAATGAAGCAATTTTACTGCTCATCTACAAGATAATTAAGGAATAACTGTACAAACTGAAGATTTTGTGCAGTGTGTTCAATTCTCTTTGAATACGCAGAAAATGTAAAACTTGATTATCCAAAGTACTTATACGTGGTAATCAAACCCTAGTAGTCTTTTGATCCATCCCATTAAAATTCTTTTTATAGGGGGTAGCTGTTTCCCCTGTTTCGGCACAATTTTTTTTTTCTCAAACATTTTGAATTTATGCTTGCCCCCTGGCGCAAAAAACTTCGTTTTCAGTGACCGCTAGCATAATTTGATGCTTGACATTTCTGTAGAATATTTTTTGACCGTCTTAATTCCATTTTTCAAAACTGACTCAAAATTACCCTCGGTAGGAGTTAAAGGGTGAAAAGTTTTTTTGAAAAATTTGGTTGCTAAATTTTGATATAGACCTCTTAAGCCAAGAGTTATAATCGAAGTGTTTTTTTTTTATATATGAACGTATGTATAAATTACGTGTATAAAAATTGGATTTTTTGCAAAAAAATAAAAAAAAAATATAAAAATTAATTGTGATGAGGTATTGAATAATCGAATATCTAATTAAAAAATCCGAATAACCGGATAACAAACGGAGCAGATATTCGGTTAGCTAAATCAACGGATATTAAGCGGATATCCAGATAACAAGAGTAACGTATATTAAAAAAAAAAATCGGTTATACCGATTTCATTCGTATACCCAAATATCCGAACGTATATCTATATATACGTAATATTGTAATTTTTCGATCCTTGAAATTAACTGAGTAAAAACAAGACATTACATTGATTTTGTTTTGGTTTGTTTTTTTTTTTTCTTTATCTAAGCGCTTAAAATTGCTTTTCCCTTGCTTATTTTTCAGCCCTAATGATAACACAACCGATCATCTGTTCTTTCTGGCTTCTTCCAAAGCAAACCTCCAGGGTCACCTCGAAACAGAACAGTTAAACTATTTATTTGTCTTACAGGAACGTGTATTCATATATATATATATGTATTGAAACTTTGAATTCTCTTTATCTTTCCGCAGCATCAGATGCATTCATATTTCCTCGATGGCATTATCAAACGGATATGTCCAGTTTCATTATTTTACAAGGGCATACACACAAACACATGCATATGTATGTACACATATTATAAGTAAATACGTGTGTATGTACACACTTGTATACATACATTTTGTTTATCACTTTTTAATTACATTTTGCTTCACGTCTTGCTGAAGTATTAAATTACTTATGTGTACTGCCCTTTTACAGGAATGATTCAATCGCCTTTGCATTCCCTACTCAATTTACCAATTTATTATAACAGATCAAAATGAGAGAGAAATGGTGTGCGTGTATGTGCGTGTGCAGTAATACGTGGTATACATAAGTAAACCTAGAGGATTTCGCATATAAAGCAACCAATTGGTTGCTAAACGTTCATTTGGGACCACTCTCAAACTATTGCGATAAAATTAAGGGTCTGTAAATTATTCCCCCATCACAAGTAAGACTAAAGGCGATGGTATTCAAATACATTACTTTTTTACTCTTAATAAATAAAGTAAAAGAACAATGATTCGTTAAATTTCAAATATTCTGCACTGGCAAAGAAAACTTTTTCGTTATGAGAGTATTAGTACTGTGCCTCACCGTTTCGCAGTAAATTGAACTTGTTCAGGACTAGAACAGAACACACTAACCCTCGACGCGGTCTTGCGAAAACGGAAGACTTTTTAGTTACAGCCTGAGTATTGTATTCACTTTCTAGACTGTGTCTTTATGGAACCGTTTTCCAACGCAATATATTTCTTGACTTTAAATCAACGTCTTGCTAGCTACGAACCCTTGTCTGCTCATTTTCATTACTAACATCTAACACTAAAGTTACGTAACGTAAATCTTAAACTTTTCAACAACTCCCATGATTCCTGTAAGTTCACACTTAGCTCTTTTTTGTCGTAACTAAAATCATAAAGAAACGCGTTCAGAAACCCCTCACACAGGCTACATGCTGCCCATTGTACGGCTATTTTCATGATTCTTTAAATCTGTTAGCTTACTGAAACTTTCTGGGTTCAAAACCATTTCGTTACTGACTCTGCAGTTTCAGGCTGCAGCTGGGATTTAACGTCTTTCGAGAGAACCTAGACATCTCTTTTGGCAGTATTCTCCCAACTAGTTCACGTTCTATCCTTTGTCAATGTTAGCGACTGGTATTTTTAACATTGCCATGTCCTACGAGATGTCAATTGCCAGGCTCTACTAGTAGAAATACTAATAGCATCATACCAGTTGATGAGATAGTCTGCCAATTCATCCCCCGTGAAAAGAATAAGTAAGCCGTTTCGCTCGCGGCTACTATTTTTTCTAACTGGTTTGGCTTTTCACTGCAGGGTATGAATAAAAACTTGCTTTTTCTAAAAATTGTAGACCTTTTACTTAAATTTGTTTCAATAGATTGTGTAAAAATTCGGAAACAGCAATTGCTTAGTTTTTATTCATAAGGCCCAATCTTAGTTGCTAACAAGGTACTCAGCCTCCTCAAGTCGCTCGTCAGCAGCACCCGGAACAAAGACAAATAAAAACGCTACAGTAGACGAACCACAACAGACTTACTATAACTCCGCACTACTGACATCAACGAAATGCCTTCTGATTGCGCCCAAACACCAATTGCACACCAAGGCTAACGCATGGAGCTTGGGAACTGGCACTTGCTGGAAGCAAAGCCTCCACCCTGGAATGTTATAATGCAAATTTACGGAAGCGATCAATATACACGTGACTCAACTACTGGACCCGACGGCGTACCGTCGGACCATAAACGGCTTTCACAGAGAGTTTATTGACACCTTAAGAAAGTCTCGTCACATGAATGCCGTTATTGAAGGCCTTCAAAACAAATAGCAGACAAAGAGCTTTAGCTGCCGGAAGATACCCGTGTAAGTCTGACTTAATTAAGGTGTGGATACTGCGCTTGACTGTACCTCGACATACCAAACACATCTCCGGTTCTACCTTGACATAAAGCACCTCTCTCTCTGCCCACACAGCTCTCTCCCTGACGCCGTCGAAACAGAACGTTTCCTGGCCTACAGTTAATTGAGCTTATCGACATCGATTTGTAGACTAGATAATTTAATCAGGACTAAAAGCCGCTACAAACACTGAATCAACAATTCGCTGTAGAAATTTTTCCTATGCGCAATGTCAAATCCGTTTCTTCCAAAGAATGGGCATCAGGCGGCGCGACTAAAGTTCCACATACATAGAAATGCAGCAGCCATAACATATAGCCGAGAAATTTCGCATTGGCAGCTATAAATTTGAGCTAGTGAAGAACTTTCTATGTCAGTCTGAAGATTAAGTGAAGAATAACTCTTGCACAGAGTTGGTAATTTGGGTTCGGTAGGCAAATGAAAAGGTGGCCGCCTTAATGAAGCGCCAGTGAAGATCCTTTGAGTGGACAACGAAAGCAAGGGCGCCCACGAATGCAATAGAAGGACCAGGTGCTAATGGACCTCTATGCACTCGTGATGAACATCTGACACAACTTCGCGAAAGAGAAGAAGCTAATAAGTAATATTAATAAATGTAGATATGTAAATTTATAAATTTTAGTAAAGATAAGAGAGTACATATAAAAAAAACTAGTCTTTTAGGCGCTGCGGGGTTATGCATTTAAAACTAGTGCATTCGTGTTGCTCACTTATTCACCAAACGAACTAATTTCACACCCAGCGGGAGGGAATGAAATTCGCTGCTCTTTTACGCCTTTACACAAATAAGCTGTTGTTTACCTTTATTAAAAGATATACCCGTATATATGTATGTATGTACATATTTGACCAACACCACTTCAATCACTTCAAGGCGTAAAACAATTCCAATAACAACAACACAAATTAAGAGATTTTTATATTCGCCATTAAAATTAAATTACATGAATTGCATGCGAAAATACCGGAAAATACGATGTTTTTTTGTTTTCATAAATAAATTTACATCAAGTTGATGATCAACTGCAATGGACGAGTTTAACGCTTCGATGAATGTTCACGCCATTTGCCACTTCATCATGGTAGAGCATTGTAAGTGTTGTTGGTTGAATGCATATCACCGGCGAGGCGCGTCGCTGCTGGTCAGTTGTGCTGTGACGACAATCATTTTGAGAAGTTTTTACACGCCAAAGGAATGGAAATTGTGCAGCACTGAAGATTGGTTTATGCGGCAACAAGAGTGATTGCATTGGTAAGCAATAACAATCAAAAATCGCAATCATTATAAAATTTTAAAAGAATACCTATTAAAAGGAAGACATATTAAAACATACATACATGTAAGTATGTATTTATGCAAAGTGAAACCCTTAAGAGCAATGTTTGTGAAGTTGGCATACGGTATGACTACGGTGACCATCCGTTCTGTTTTTTGCAGGACCGTACTGTTATTTAAAGGTCTGTCCTGCGTAGTTTTTCAAAACAGAAAACCCCCAAAATGTACTGGTTTTTTCCAAGTGTCCTGCTTTTGTCCCGCATTTTCTTCTATATTTTATGATTAACTTTTCCTTATCGAAATAAAAGCAGTGTCACATAAGGGTAAGCTGGTTTTGAAGGTTCAACTAGTCAATGCGTTCTAAATATAGTACGGTTATGGACAATGGATGACGAGAAATTGAAGACCAGCATCAAATATATCGATAACACTGTTCTACAAATTTTGTGGTAATTGCTTAAGAAAAAAATTTCCAAGCCAATTTTCCTTTCAAATAAGCGTTTTCGTAATTTTTTCGAAAAACGTGTTTTTGGTACATTTTGAGCCTATTCGTCAATATCTCATGAAGAAATTATCCAATCAACATAAGCTACCTACAGTCCTCTTACAAAAATATATTACTTTGCCGATTTCGATGAAAAATATTAGTGTTACAAGCGACCAAAATCGAAAAACTGAAATGTCAATCATTTTCTTTTTACAGTAAATGAAAATCTGATGAGAAATGTAGATGTTACGGAACACAATCCGCACAAAAAATATATATTTTTGCAAAGAGCCCATCAATACCTTTCGAACTGTTGGTCGTTTCATGAGATATTGAAGAATAACTGAAAAAGTATTAAAAATGCGTTTTTGGAACAAATCTCGAAAACACTTGTTTGAAACCATGGGTCTTTTTTCGTGTTCAACGACCGAACGACCAGTTTGCCTAAAAAATTTGCTTTGCAGAGGTTCATATTTCGTATCAAGTAATATGTAATATGCCTTATTATAATTTTGTAAATATTCATGACTAAAAGATTAATACCAATGAATCAAATGTGATTTATGTTTAAAGTTTAATATTGGATTAATAATTAAGAAATATACACTCTTCGTTATTTGAATAGCGCATCCTTTTAATACTTAGTAGGTACAGTTTTCCTTTTGTTTGTTTAATATTCATTAACTTTCCATAAAAATATAGCATATTTTACGTCTACAGCCCATTTTAAAAATTTTCGAAAATTAAAAAAAAAAATAAAGATAGGGGCGACAATTCTTTTTGACGGTGCTGCGCATTTTCCTCCATATAAAAATTTTGTCAAGCATACTTTGTATGGTAGAAAATCAAAAAAAGGGTGCGCTATTCAAATGACGAGGAATGTATATATGTAGTTTTTTTTTGTTATTGTTATACTTCGCAATTATATGTAGGTAAATTTTTTGAAAAATTGTCCTGCATTTTCAAAATATATTTATGGTCACCGTAGGTATGACGCAAAAATACAAAAAAAAACTGTTCTGAGCAGTGTTGCCAGGTTGACGATTTGGTCATAATTTTGCAGATTTTTTACTGACGATTTTTGTGACCAAATGGCGCTTTTTCTTTATGTGCAGCTTTGGCTGGCTCTCAACTTTGAATATACTGAAAGAAAACTAAAAATTCGTAAAAAAAGTTAATTTTTTACGTATAGCAATAAGAAGCTAGAATAAAAAGAATAAAAAGAGAGAACTTCATTGTTTCTGTTTAATTGAATTTTTTATATGCTGACGATTTTTACATGCAAATGACGATTTTTGATAACCAAATTTACGATTTCTCCCTTCAATGACCTGGCAACACTGGTTCTGAGTAGCTTTTCAATAGTTCTAGAGCTTCTGAGAAAGAAAAAGAAAGATCTGCAAAATTACACCGCAAGCACATTTTTTTAAGTCGAAAAAGTTATATTTTTGAAAAAAACCTATAATAAAACCTAAAAAATAAAAAAACCTATAACTGTTCTGAGTAGCTTCTCAAAAGTGCTTGCGTTATTCTAAAAAGTTCTCGAGAATTTTTTTTTTTTTTTGTAATTTAAGGAATCAATATATGTAAATAATAGATAAAGATTAAGATTAAGATTCAGACTGGGATTGACATCTAGATTAACATTGAGTATAAGATGAAGATACTTTTTCATTACTATGCAGAAAAATACTCGTAACATAACATGTTGAGCTACACGGGTAAGAGGAAGAAGAAATCTCACTTCAGTCGCGCCATTTCTCCAGATGTACTCGTGCATATAAAATCATATTTATTGTCATTTTACCTACAGAAACATACACATATACATGTGTACCCATATGTAAATAAATATGTTTCTGCATCTGGTAGGCAATGGAAGTGCGTATGCATTATACTTGAATTATTGAAATCGCTATTTCATCACCAGTGGATTTCAACTCTTAATTTTGTATGGATTTTTCTATATTTTATGACTGTATAAAAGCTTGACGGTTTTGGGTTTTTTTCCTTTTTTTTGCAGTGTTTATATGAGTTGTAAAAAGTTTTATTTTGCATTTCAATGCACTTGAAGGATTTATAGTCTGGCGAAGTAAATGGTTGGAAATGCAATTTTGAAGGGATTCGCAGCTTTATGCAATTTGTATTTTTATTTCATTGACTTAAAAAATGCACGTACTTGCATATGTGCATACACCAGTTGAAGCTCCGAATTTCCATTCGTATTAATAAAATATGCAAAAAGTGAAGACTTATGATTTCATGATGCAAACACACACACTAAATGCCCTTATATGCAATTAATAAATAGTTCAATAAAGGATGTCTCCCTTAGCCCAACAGCTATATTTTCTTGTATGTTATCTTTGTAATATCGATATTTCTATAATTAGTGCAATTGTTGTCGAAACTTCCTCTTAAGGATATTAAATCGGATGTGTTGTTCTGCTTTAGCAAATTTTATAGAGACCTTTTCAGAAATTTACGCGAAAAAAAAATTTTTCAACATCCATATTGTCACCTAATAGGTATGATCCGTTTACATACAATTT
>NW_023458556.1:31480071-31495074 GCF_013731165.1 Rhagoletis pomonella
AAATTGTATGTAAACGGATCATACCTATTAGGTGACAATATGGATGTATGGATGAAAAATTTTTTTTCGCGTAAATTTCTGAAAAGTTCTCTATAAAATTTGCTAAAGCAGAACAACACATACGATTTAACATCCTTAAGAGGAACTTTCGGCAACAATTGCAATAATTATAGAAATATCGATATTACAAAGATAACATAAACGAAAATATAGCTATTGGGCTAAGTGAGGAATTCTTTATTTAACTATTTATTTATTGCATATAAGGACATTTACTTTGCAAAGTCTAAAGTTATCTCTTCACATCGAGAAATGTATTTGCATGATGAAATCATAAGTCTTCACTTTTTGCATATTTTATTATGACGAATGAAAATTCGGAGCTTCAACTGGTGCATGCACATATGTAAGTACATGCATTTTTAAAGTCAACGAAATAAAAATACAATTGCATAAAGCTGCAAATCCCTTAAAAATTGCATTTCCGGCCATTTACTCCGCCAGACTATAAATCCTTCAAGTGCATTGAAATGTACAATAAAATTTTTTACAACTCATATAAACACTGCAAAAAAAAGGAAAAAAACCAAAACCGTCAAGCTTTTATACAGTCATGAAATAGAGAAAAAAACATACAAAATTAAGAGTTGAAATTCACTGGTGGTGAAATAGCGATTTCAATAATTCAAGTATAATGCATACGCACTTCCATTGCCTACCAGATGCAGATAAATATTTTTTTACACATGGGTACACATGTATATGTGTATGTTTCTACATCTGGAGAAATGGCGCGACTTCTTTCTCTTACCCGTGTAGCTCAACATGTTATTTTACGAGTATTTTTCTGCATAGTAATGAAAAAGTATCTTCATCTTATACTCAGTGTTAATCTAGATCTCAGTCTGAGTCTAAATATAAATCTTAATCCTTACCTTAATCTAAATCTTAATCTTTGTCTATTATTTACATATATTGATTCCTTAAATTACAAAAAAAAAATACTCGAGAACTTTTGAGAATAACTCAAGAACTTTTGAGAAGCTACTCAGAACAGTTATAAGTTTTTTATTATTATTTTTTTTCAAAAATATAACTTTTACGACTTTAAAAAAATGTGCTTTCGGTGTCATTTTGCAGATCTTTCTTTTTCTTTCACAGGAACACTAGAACTATTGAAACGCTACTCAGAATCAGTGTTGCCAGGTCATTGAAGGGAGAAATCGTCAATTTGGTTATAAAAAATCGTAATTTGCATGTAAAAATCGTCAGCATATAAAAAAGTTAAGTAAACAGAAACAAAGAAGCTCTCTTTTTATCCTTTTTATTCTAGCTTCTTATTGCTATACGTAAAAAATTAAAAGCTTAACTTTTTTACGAATTTTTAGTTTTCTTTCAGTATATTCAAAGTTGAGAGCCAGCCAAAGCTGGAAATAAAGAAAAATCGTCATTTGGTCACAAAAATAGTCAGTAAAAAATCTGCAAAACGATGACCAAATCGTCAACCTGGCAACACTGCTCAAAACAGTTTTTTTTTTGTCTTTTTGCGTCATACCGTATGCCAACTTCACAAACATTGCTCTTAAGGGTTTCACTTTGCATAAATACATACTTACATGTATGTATGTTTTAATATGTTTGCCTTTTAATAGGTATTCTTTTAAAATTTTATAATGATTGCGATTTTTGATTGTTATTGCTTACCAATGCAATCACTGTTGTTGCCGCATAAACCAATCTTCAGTGCTGCACAATTTCCATTCCTTTGGCGTGTAAAAACTTCTCAAAATGATTGTCGTCACAGCACAACTGACCGTAGCAATATCAGCAGCGAAGCGCTTCGCCGGTGATATGCATTCAACCAACAACACTTACAATGCTCTACCATGATGAAGTGGCAAATGGCGTGAACATTCATCGAAGCGTTAAACTCGTCCATTGCAGTTGATAATCAACTTGATGTAAATTTATTTATGAAAACAAAAAATCATCGTATTTTCCGGTATTTTCGCATGCAATTCATGTAATTTAATTTTAATGGCGAATATAAAAATCTCTTAATTTGTGTTGTTGTTATTGGAATTGTTTTACGCCTTGAAGTGATTGAAGTGGTGTTGGTCAAATATGTACATACATATATACGGGTATATCTTTTAATAAAGGTAAATAGCAGCTTATTTGTGTAAAGGCGTAAAAGAGCAGCGAATTTCATTCTCTCCCGCTGGGGGTGAAATTAGTTCGTTTGGTGAATAAGTGACCAACATGAATGCACTAGTTTTAAATGCATAACCCCGCAGAGCCTAAAATACTAGTTTTTTTTTATATCTACTTTTTATCTTTACTAAAATTTAGAAATTTACACATCTTCATTTATTAATATTACTTATTAGCTTCTTCTCTTTCGCGAAGTTGTGTCAGATGTTCATCACGAGTGCATAGAGGTCCATTAGCATCTGGTCCTTCTATTGCATTTGTGGGCGCCCTTGCTTTCCTTGTCCACTCAAAGGATCTTCACTGGCGCATCATCAAGCCTGCCACCTTTTCATTTGCCTGCCGAACCCAAATTGCCAACTCTGTGCATGAGTTATTCTTCACTTAATCTTCAGACTGGCATAGAAAAATCTTCACTAGCTCAAATTTGTAGCTGCCCATAGTGAGAGAGTTGTGTGCAAAATTTCTCGGCTATATGTTATGACTGCTGCATTTCGATGTGGAACTGTAGTCACGCCGCCTGACGCACATTCTTTCGAAGAAACGGATTTGACATTGCACATAGGAAAAATTTGTACAGCGAATTGTTGATTCAGTTGTTGTAGCGGCTGTTAGTCCTGATTAAATTATCTAGTCTACAAATCGATGTCGATAAGCTCAATTAACTGTAGGCCAGGAAACGTTTTGTTTTCACGGCGTCAGACCAAAGAGGGAGGGGCTTTAGCTATGTGGGCAGAGAAAGAAGTGCTTTTTGTCGAGGTAGAACCGGAGATGTGTTTGGTATGTCGAGGTACAGTCGAGCGCAGTATCGAAACCTTAATTAAGTCAGATTTACACGGGTCATTTGCGGCAGGTAAAGCTCTTTGTCTGCTATTTGGTTTGAAGGGCACCAATAACGGCATTCATGTGACGAGACTTTTTTAAGGTGTCAATAAACTCTCTGTGAAAGCCGTTTATGGTCCGTCGGTACGCCGTCGGGTCCAGTAGTTGAGTCTCGTGCCTATTGATCGCTTCTGTAAATTTGCATTATAACATGCCAGGGTGGAGGCTTTGCTTCCAGCAAGTGCCAGTTCCAAAGCTCCATGCGTTAGCCTTGGTGTGCAATTGGTGTTTGGGCGGCATCAGAAGGCACTTCGTTGATGTCAGTAGTGCGGAGTTATAGTAAGCCTGTGGTTCGTCTACTGCACTCAACGCAATCGACTTGTATGTTGCCAGGAGCGTTTTTCTTTGTCTTTGTCCCATGTGCTGCTGACGAGCGACTTGAGGACTTTGTTGCGGCTCAGTACCTTGTTAGCAACTAAGATTGGGCCTTATAAATAAAAACTAAGCAATTGCCTTTTCTGACCTTTTACACAATTTATTCAAATAAATTTAAGTAAAAGGTCTACAATTTTTAGAAAAAGCAAGTTTTTATTCATACCCTGCCGTGAAAAACCAAAAAAGTCAGAAAAAATAGTAGCCGCGAGCGAAAAGGCATACTTACTCTTTTCACGGGAGATGAATTGGCAGACTATCTCATCAACTGGTATGATGCCATTAGTATTTCTACTAGTAGAGCCTGACAATTGACATCTCGTACGACATCGCAATGTTAAAAATACCAGTCGCTAACATTAACAAAGGATAGAATGTGAACTAGTTGGGAGAATACTGCCAAAAGAGATATCTAGGTTATCTCGAAAGACGTGAAATCCCAGCTGCAGCCTAAAATTGTAGAGTCAGTAACGAAATGATTTTGAATCCAGCATATTTCGGTAGACTAACAGATTTAAAGAAACGTGAAATCAGCAGTACGATGGGTAGCATATAGCCTGTGTGCTGTTTTCTGAACGCTTTTCTTTGTGAGTTTAGCTCCGAAAAAAGAGCTAAGTGTGAACTTACAGTAATCTCGGAAGTTATTCAGAAGTTTAAGATCTACCTTACGTAAGTTGAGTGTTAGGTGTTAGTAATGAAAATGAGCAGACAAGGGTTCGTAGCTAGCAAGACGTTGATTTTTACTCAAGAAATATATTGCGTTGGAAAACGGTTCCAGAGCGACACAGTGTTGAATGTGAATGAAATACCCAAGATGTATTTGAATACCATCGCCTTTATTCTTCCTTGTGTGGGGGAATAATTTACAGACCCTTAATTTTATCGCAATAGTTTGAGAGTGGTCCCAAATGAGCGTTTAGCAACCAACTGGTTGTTTTATATGCGAAATCCTCTAGGTTTACTTATGTATACCACGTATTACTTGCACACGCACATTCACGCACGGCATTTCTCTCTCATTTTGATCTGTTATAATAAATTGGTAAATTGAGTGGGGAAAGCAAAGTCGATTGAATCATTCCTGTAAAAGAGCAATACACATAAGTAATTTAATACTTCAGCAAGACGTGCAGCAAAATGTAATTAAAAAGTGATAAACAAAATGTATGTATACAAGTGTGTACATACACACATATTTACTTAAAATATGTGTACATACATATACATATGTTTGAATGTATACCCTTGTAAAATATGAAACTGGACATATCCGTTTGATAATGCCATCGAGGAAATATGAATGCATCTGATGCTGCGGAAGGATAAAGAGAATTCAAAGTTTTAATACATATGTACATATATGTGTGAACGCAAGTTCCAGTAAGACTAATAAATAGTTTAACTGTTCTATTTCGAGGTGACCCTAGAAGGCAGACATTTGTAGAACAGGTGATCGGTTGTGTTATCATTAGGACCAAAAAATAAGCAAGAGAAAAGCAATTTTAAGCGCTTAGATAAAGAATAAAAAATAAAAAAAAAAAAACAATGTAATGTCTTGTTTTTACTCAGTTAATTTCAAGGATCGAAAAATTACAATGGGGCTGGAACTTTTCGTATATTACGATATCCGTTCGGATATTTGGGTATACGAATGAAATCGGGATAACCGATTTTTTTTTTTTAATATACGTTACTCTTGTTATCTGGATATCCGCTTAATATCCGTTGATTTAGGTAACCGAATATCTGCTCCGTTTGTTATTCGGATACTCGAATTTTTTAATTAGATATTCGATTATTCAATATCTCATCACAATTCATTTTTAATTTTTTTTTTTATTTTTTGGCCAAAAATCCAATTTTTATACATGTAATTTATACATACATTCATATATAAAAACACTTTGATTATAATTCTTGGCTTAAAAGGTCTATATTAAAATTTAGCAACCTAATTTTTCCAAAAAACTTTTCACCCTTTAACTCATACCGAGGGTAATTTTGAGTCAGTTTTGAAAAATGGAATTAAGACGGTCAAAAAATATTCTACAAAAATGTCAAGCATCAAATTATGCTAGCGGTCACTGAAAATGAAATTTTTCGCGCTAGGGGCAAGCATAAATTCATAATGTTTGAGAAAAAAAAAATATTTGTGCCGAAACAGGGGAAACATCTACCCCCTATAAAAAAAATTTTGATGAGATGGATCAAAAGACCCTAGTAGTATTTGATTACCACGTATAAGTACTAACGTTGGGTTGACTTTGGATAAGTTCCAAAAATAACTCTTTCGCTGCGAAAGAAAATCTCTGAGTCCCATAAATCAAATTTTACATTTTCTGTATCTAGCTAGGCAATATTCAAAGAAAATTGAACACATTGCGCAAAATCTTCAGTTTACAAATTTTCAACCCTAATTGGACTGTACAGTTATTCCTTAATTATCTTGTAGATGAGCAGTAAAATTGCTTTATTACTATATTTTCGTTCAATTTAGTTCCATTAAGTAGATTAAAGTTTCCGCCTTAATATCAACATTACCGCTTGCTGGCAGCAATCTACGACGTTTTATGCAACGTATTTAATACATTTTGTGGATATAGGGAAAATAATGAAATCAGTAATAAACTTGCGAATGACGAAAAGAGTAAAAAAAAAACGCAATACATATTTACGTGAAGTTTTAAATTTTAATTACCACTTATTTAACAGAAGATTCACCAGCACATCAACGAAATGCACCAGCTTTGTAGATACATACATATGTATGTATTCTGCAGTATGAACAGCGCTGTGGCTAGTTTTCTAGGAATGACAATGCTTGCTTGAAGGCGTAATGCTTCGAGGGGAAATTTTAACGCATACTTTTAGTGTATAATTTTTAATGAATGTAATTAAATTGTAAAATAAAATACATTAATATTTATTAAGTGTATATGCATAAATACACCTTTATTTACACATATTATGATGGTTAAAGTGCGAAAAGCTGATATCATGCCGTCCGCGCGGGTGTACTTAATGAATATTTAACTAAAAGCGATATTTGAGTGCAAAAAGCGAAAAGTACCTTTCCAATTCAGAGAATCATAGAAATGTGATTTCATAAATATATAAATAAGTTTAAGTTAACAGATCTGAGTATATGTATGGCCATGACACAATTATAAAAGTTATCTACGCTTTATCTCCCTGAAGGTGTATGTACAGAGAGATTTCAATGAATAAATAATAAGCGCAAAATAAAATTAAGAAAAATAAAACAATGTTTAAGTTTAGAAAATTAGAGAATTTGTAATCAAATATATTTTCACTTAAATTTTTTGGTCACATTTTTTTTTTACAAAATTCACATCACTAGATAATAAAAACGGAATGCAAAAATCTATCGAAACCGATATCAACGAGTTTTTTTTTATTTTATCATTTTAGGAAAACACACTTTTTAAATATGCGGTGTAACGCATATGATTTGGGTTAGTTAGATATTTTGCTAGGAATCTGCATGATTGCCTTTTCAGAATTCAGTCTCATTGCGTGCCCGCTTGTAAATTATTTTTAAAGTTCTTGCTTATTTAGGTGGTAAATTCCAGTAAGTTAGATATGGTGGATTTACCTTTGCAGAAATAATGTTGGGACCGGTTGATTGCCGATGCGGCGGAATAAGCTAATTCTTTGGAAATGATTGCAAACGTTTTGAAAAGCACTCAGTTTAGCGGGCAAGATGAACGATTCTTTCCAGCAAGAGGAAAAAAATACCCCGTTTGAATGAGGCATTGCAGATATTAGTTTATTACATTATTTAGGCGTTTTAAAGAAGGGAGAACATCAAATGAGCATTGTAGTGCACTCAGATCTCGCAGAGTAATTCGACTTACAATACGTTGCAAACATGTCGGCTATATAAACTTCATCACCAGAAATTTTAAATATAAAAATATTGGTGGTGATGGTAATGGTTAATGACAAGCGAGATAATGTAACGAAAAAAGACAGCTAACCAGCTGTCGTTTTCGTCTAAACTTAGGCCTTCTTATTTGTTTTAACGTTATGATAGTACTTAGTAATTAAGCTTAGAAACAGAAAATTATGCCAACAATGGAACGTATCCATTTGTAAGCTAAAATAACAGCCATTCAAATATGGAAAACTACACAGCAAAAATTCGCTTACCACTTTCTGAATTCAACAACAACGTAGAAATTCTACAATAATTGTTTGCTGTCAAAACGATTTCATTTAAGCACACTTTATGACCTGAGCTATTTCAGCTGTTATTTTAATATTCATAGCCTGCTTGCTGACAGTGATGCTACTACAATCTACGTGATGGAAATGCCCTGTTATTAAACTACCTACACGCAAAGGTAAATGCACACATATGTGGAATTTTAGATTGTGCTCATTAGTGCTTCGCAGATTAGCGATTGTTGTGTGCGCTTTTGATGGACAATTGTATGGAAGCCGCAATTAGTTAAAGTAATCTGCTTCATATTGTTTGTTTGGAAAATCGTCATGATTCGATCATTTAAAACGAGAACTATTAACATTTGACCCGTCAATCAGGTGTTGAATTGGTACATTTCATTGGTCGAGAACTCGACTAGTTGTGATAGTTTAGACAGACCACAGCGTTAATCCAGATTAACGGCGCAGTTGGTTTGAAAAAAATTGTATGCTGAAAGATAGTGGTATGGCGGTTTAAGCGAGCCGCGAGGTCGTAGGTTGGAGTTGCACGGCACCATTTTTTTTTACATATTTGCTTATCTCTTTCATCTATCTGTTCAATCTAAAGGGTTGCCACATATGAATATCTTAAGTAAAATGTTACGATACCTTTAGTGAATGAGGGTCATTCCATGTAAAAGAGGAAAACGACATAAATTTGAATATGCCCTAATTATCTCTATTTCAGTAGTAACCTCTTTTTAAATGACTCAATTTAATTTATCTGTTGAAAAGTATCAAAAATATAAAAAGAGGTTGTAAGTTTTGTCTCTGAAAACTTTTATTTCATGCACAATTGCTTTATAAAAGTCACAAGGAGATGGCCCACCAGTCACAATTTTAAATATTTTTTAATACTTATATGAAGATTATATAAACCTAAGTTTTATTGAAAACGAAAGCGTATAGTTCATGTTTTGTAACAGAAAAACAACGTTCATGAAGATTAAGTGTTTTGGCTAAAATTCGTCTTTGAGTGCACACGGGTAAAGCATTTTTCAGTGTCCCACTAGTTACATTCATTCGAATGATAGTTACATAAAACTAAGAAATCTTTTGGTATTTTTAACCGACTTCACAAACAGCAGAAAGGTTATCAATTCGCCAGAATATTTTTTTTTTCATTTTTTTTTATGTATGTTACCGCATAACTTTGAACCACGTTAACCGATTTCTATAATTTTTTTAACGGAAAGGTGGTCCCATACTAATGTGGTTAATATCCGATCATTGGATCAGGAAAAATTAACGGTGCTCATAAATTTTTATATGCGAAATGAAGTCGGTCTCGTTTTCTGCTTAAAAATTACTTGTCATAGATACATTATTTCCACCGGAAATATAAAACTGATTTTATTTTTAGGGTTCCGCCGTTTTTCAACGGCTACTTTTTTGTGGTGATGCGCCCTAATGTACATACATACATGTATGTATGCTGTTAATAACTCAATTTGTTTTTGCTAATTTTAACTTCCTATGACCAATATTACAAGGCACTTCTCAATTTTCTTGAGGAAAGTATATCTCCACCTCATTTAACTTGGAACAAAAGTTAAAATAAGAGCAAAAATATAAATTAGAAATATGTACTGATTCATAATTTCAAGTCCACTTAAATCTCAATAAAAAAAGCGTTCACCTTTTCTGCAGTCTTCAATAACTTGCATTAATTAATTTTTTCATTTTTTTTACTTATCTTATATGTTTCTCTTCCCTGTTACACCTTCACAAAATTTATTCAGTGCTCAGCTGCTAAGATTTTCAACTTTTTCTTTTGCACAACTAATTTTTCAACGCCTTTGATGCACTTCTTTCTACTTTGATGCTGCTTCGTTTGGTGTCAAGCGTCTGTGGTCATTGCATCACTTCGTAACTTTTCAAAGCATCCACTGAATAGAAATTTCTTTTAATTAGTATAATTTTTTCGTTGGTATTTTTACAACACAGCAGCAGTTTTTATGTTGGGTGAGTGTTTTCTTAATTTCATTGCGAGTGAGGCGCTGAGAGTTACTGCAAAATTATACTCGTAAGAGATTTTCTTCTACATAAAATCATAGAACAGTACGCTAAGTATACACAAATACCTAAGAGATATTGCAATAACTTCTTTAACTTAAACTTGGCTTTCCGAAACGAATAAAAAGAAATGCTGTGTAATAAAATCGGACACGTTTAGAAAAGTATGTTTTAAATTAAAAACAAAAACGTAGCGCCGTATAAAGACAATCAGATGGCCTTTGCCAATTAAGCTGCTTTGTATGTATCTTAAGGTAAAAATAAAGGAATAATCTGCCTTCTCTGGCTGTGTCGAGCTTTGAGTATTTAATTTCACATTTCAGGAGAATTGTCATGCACACTTTCATCTTAAGGTAGTGTCACACGATTGGGCATGATCGGCTGATCCACCAGCAGCGTTTCATTCCTAAGAACTAAGGTATAGATTACCTAATACTGGTTGAAGATATTACCTCCGTCGCTACTTGGATCAGTTATTAAATCATCCTGGGTTCGAATATTTATGAAAATGCTATCACTGTAGCGGTGCCACAAGTTTTTTGTATTCGTCGCGAGTATTCGGATTCGTCAGTTTTCTGCAATGCATTTAATAATCGACCAACACAAGAAGAACTACATGCAAAGTTTCCTCGTCGCCGAATACCCCTACTGTACTCGTTCGCCGGGTCTGCTAGTATTCGTATAAAAAATTGCCTCAATATTTTCGTCTACAGTAAATTTATTAAAAAAAAAGTTGAATTACTGCTGATAATGTTGCGAACACACCTACGCAAGCATATACGCAAGTCTTTATTTTCTTTAAGATTATATCACTTCCAACTTCGTACCAATGTCCTGCCACTGTATTAATGTCAAGGAAAAACTGATAATTAAGTTTGTGTCGAAATGAAATTTTGTGGCGGTGAGTAACCGAGTTAATGTTGTTGTAACTGGTATAATTTAAAAAGTGCGCATGTATTTGTATGTTGTATATGTTAATTTCGTAATTGGGGAGTTTAATGTAAAAAATTCTTCAAATGCAGAACACAACTGACTTGGGCGCGAGGGCGTATGAGTAACCCCAGTTCCACACTGACGCACTATTTACACCAATTGATGCATCCTTTTACATAAACTACGAGCGACAAAGTTTATATATTTGTAAGTATTTGTGTGCAAACTCATTTCTGCACTCACACACACACAACCAAGCACAAGTATATATACATTTGTTGTATGAATGTATGTACATATATGCACGTGTGCATCGCCAGAAAATGTATGGAAAGTAGCAGTTAAATGTTGCGTTGAATAGTGATTTTAACTTTGGTTGGCGGTGGTTTAAACTGTGACAAGTCGTTCACCGCGAAATGTTTGCAAAATGCTGAAAATGTTGCCTCGCTCAAGGGAGCGAATGCAGAAGCTCCTTTGTATTTATTTTTTTAATTTGTATGCAAAATCACTGCGACAAGAGGAGTGAGTAGCAATTTGTTGATGACAGTGATGTAAGTGAGAAAGACGCGTGAAAAGTAGATTACGTGGTAATGCAAGAATTTGAGCTAAAGAAAATGCGGTATGAAAGCTGCACCAACGGTTAACTTAGCATACTAAAATAGCTTTAAAAATCAACCTGTCTGAGTAACTCAATTCACGTTTGGTAAAAAAATATTAATTATTATTAGTAAGTAGCTATGTAGCGGATTTCATATATCTACATTTGCAAAAAAAAAATCGTTACGGGGTTTTCATTGGAATTATACAATTTATTATATTTTAAGACCTCCGACAAAATATTTCGAGAACATAATTAGGTTAACGTAAGCGGGACCAAAGGTTGAGTTTTTTATAAATAAAATTATTTATAACATTTTCTTCAAAAGATCACCTCAGATGATAGAGGAGTTTGAGGTTAAACGGTCTTTATAAAAATGCTCAAACATTTTATTAACGGAATCAAAATAAAGAGACTTTTGTAGATATTTTCCTATCAGTCCAGATCACGTAAATTTTAATATTTTTACAAAATATTTTACCGGAAGTCATAAAATATAATACGTTCTATAATTCCCATGGAAAAGCCACAACCATTTATGGAGAAGCGCCCTAATATATATATATGACGTCGAATTACTTAAATAAAGGTTTCTGCAATAAGACTATGAATCAGCGTGGTGATATCTTTCTATTCGTACTCATTTCTTCCTTCAAGCAGGGCGTTTTATATTTTATAGAGCCGTATTATTAAAGCCAATGGTATCATTAAAAAAATCCATCTAAGCCTGAGACATATGGAAGCTCTCTTTTTTCTGAGAATACTAAGTAGAAAAGCGTGGAAATATCTCTATTAAGAAACAGTCTGTTTCTTCTATCAATGTTGCCAAACAATTTAAAATCTATTGAGAAAACCATTGCCGTAAGGTCACTACTACCTTCTTCTCCCTTTCTCTTTTTGAAAAACGCCAGAAGGCGACACCCTGAGTGTCCTCCACATTTTAAGAGATCTATCGTGTATTCCTTACAAGTACTCCAGAAAGGCTAAAGACCACACCGGCTCTGCTTGCGAATTTCGCGAAAATATCAGCGCATTACTTGCCATCAAAACCCGCATTACCGAGAGTTAAATCTGTAACGAATTAGTTCTTTTATGTGAGCACGACACTCTTGTGGTGCCTGAACGTCCAAAAATTGCGAATGGGTATGTGCCAATTGGTACACTTTTCCGAAATCTAGGTCCAAATACTACTGGATCCAGTTTTCTCATCATCAACCTTGGATTCATTAATGTATCAAAGTTTAGATACCTAACTGGCCATTGGGATTACAAATTTACAAGCGTTCCCTACAAGAGTTATAAAGTTTTAGCGATCAATAAAGGATAACTTCGATATTTTTGCAACCGTGAATGACAATTAAATAGTTTTAGGATGCTCTCACATAGAAATATCGCCATGCACTCTTTTCGAATCTTTTTAATTCAATGATTCTTTAGGGAACTCTTTTTGAGATTTTTTGATCCTACTTGGTCGGCTCACCCCAAAAATTGAACTGAGGTTGCTTTGAGTTGGCCGAATTTGACCTCAAGATCATGAACAGGGGCGTGTTCGAGCTTACGTAATAATTACCGGCACATTACAGCCTTGTTGCTTTATTGGTTATTTATTGCTGATGGTCAACTGAAAATCTACTGAAATTTCGCTGAAAGAAAATGTATATTGGGTTGCCAAAATGATTGTGCCAATATTTTTTGTGAGCTGCAGACGTTATAGTGATCGAATCTTCCCCACATTTTATATTTAAGTTTTTTTTTTAATAAAAGAGAGAGCAGAAACTATATTTCATCGAAATCGGACAACATTTAATGTCTCAGCCCAAAAGAGTGGAGGGTTTGGCTATGGGCCCATCTTTCATTTAGGTCCTAAGAAAAATTAGAGCACATGTCAGGTTTCAGCGAAATCGGTGCACGTTACCTATTCTTTCCATTCTTGCGAATTGGACAAAGTTAACTGCGATGTCAATATTTGTACGTGTATTCTTCAGACCAAATTCTGTACTAATCAGACATATGTACACCTTACCAGCTTTTTGTCGCTAGCATAGAACAGCTCTTCCGATGTACCATCGGCTCCGGGGCGTTGCCGGGTTTAGGTCGCCTTCTTTCTGTTCCCATCTCGTCTTGGTCGAGTGACGGAACGTGAGCATCGCCTCTATATATTCTCGTGGGTTCTTCATAATAAACAATTTTGATTGCTTCGTTATATTTATTTATGTACCACGTTTATGTGAACTCGCTTTCTTGTTTGTCCAGATTTCAATAGAAATATTCAGAAATAGCATAACTAAGAACATAGAATATGCAAAACTAGTCTAGACATCTACCTCCTCGGTAAAGTACAGGTAAATCAATTGAGATGCATTTACAAGCTGTTGGGTGACGCTGTGTTCAATAGATGCACCATCCCTAAAAATATGCAGCAAAAATAGATTTTAAGTCCCCTAATGATGTCGGTTTCATAAAAATACCAAATCAGAATTTCGTTAAATTATTTTAATATCTATAGCAATATTTTATAGACACAAGATTAGAAACGTTTTTCATTCAAAATCTCATAAATTGTTTATAATGACTTTTGCTAAAATGTTAAAATCAAAACTTACCAGCACAAATTCTGTGAGCTTTCTGATGGCTTGTGGTATTTTTGTGTGCTTTCGTTATTACAAAATGGTAAATTATTTTATTCTCTGGAAATGGTAAAAACATAGATTTTAATTAAATTTTCTATGTAAGGTGCATTCTAAAACTAATTTGCAAATAATATAATGAACGAGTACAATATTACGCATAAGTACTTACTTCATAAATAAGAATTTAGTAGATCAACTCAATTATTTACCAACTCACATTAGACAGAAAAAAAATTGAAAATTTACGGCAATCTGATGCTTACATCTTTTCAAGATTGAGTACTCACATGTAAATTTGCATTCAGAAGAAGTGAAGCGGGGGGTAGGGATGACATACAGCGTTAATGGGAAGCGAAGAAGAGTTGTTTAAGTTACTTAATTGTGGAAAGAAGTGCGGTTTTCATGTCGTAGAAAACTGCAGCTTTTTAGAGAAAGGAAAATGAATATGTGCATACATACATACATGTGTATGAGTTTTAGTTTTAGCTTGCTGTTACAGGTGGAGTGAAAGTTTAAAATCGCAAGGAATGAACTATGTAAACATGTACTTCAGATGAGGAAGCGAGTGGCAAAAGTTAATATGCGTGCACGAATATGTACATATATACTATAAATATATCCATGTTAGACGATGTTCCGAAGTGAAGTTAACTAAGTTATGTCCTTATTTCCACGCGGTGTAGCAATTCAAAATGCTTGAGAACGCATAGAAGCGTTGCTAACAAATTACGGGCAATAAATCGGGTAGGGCCACCGATGAGGATGATGCCAACAGCCATAACGCCGCAAGCGCCAACACCCAGCAATACGAGTAATATCAGCTGTAGCTGCGGCTCCTGGCGTGCAGACAATCGAATGGCAAAACAAGAAATACCGATAGAGAGTGGGAGAGGGAGTGAGATAGTAAGGGGAAGGGTTTTACGTCTATCTGAAACTGTTGCACTGCCAAGCGTACAGAGCTTACACGTGCTTTGTAAGTGAATGTGCGTGTGTGTGAATTGTGTGAAGCGGAAACGTTGGCGGAAATGCAAGCGGAAATATGAAAGTAAAGTGCGAGTTCGGAATGCTACTGCAACTGTGCGTATGAGTGTGTGTGTGCATGAGTATGCGAGCCAGCAATGCAGGAAGGAAGCG
>NW_023458556.1:31495174-31524238 GCF_013731165.1 Rhagoletis pomonella
ACATCCATATTGTCACCTAATAGGTATGATCCGTTTACATACAATTTTTCTCACAACTTTCACAAGCAATAAGTTATTGTTGAGCAGCCAGTTAGCCTGCTTATAGCATTATTACGGGCAATTTTTTACATCCAAGAGAATAATGTTCTAAAAACATAATCTTTATCAAGAAAAAGTTTACTACTTTCGATTTTTCACCACATTTAAAAAAAACACGCAGGAGAACAACTAATCCATAATATACCACCATTTTATATTTTTAAGATACATACATACATACATGTGTGCTTTCATAAAAAATCTCAGCAAAGATCAACAATGTCCACAAACAACGAAAATTCTTGGTATGTAAAATGTTGGTTAAAGCAAAAAGAAATGTGTTCAAAACAAGAAAAATGGCATACATCGACAGGGCAATACAAAGCACAACGCAAGTGAAGATAAAAATTGCCAATGCAGTTCTAAGTGCCAAAGCTGAGTGCGCTTAAGTTAGCGTTGTTATCCTTTTTTAAAATTGCGCGGTACTCTCTATACGCGCAACACAATTTTGAATATTTGCCAAGTGCTCGATTTATTTGTCCTTCTCGCTTTTTTAACTCCTATCTAAATTTCGGTTCTTCTGCTAGCAGTTTATTCTTTGTCAACGCGCACACAAACCGTGGAGGCGCGCATGTATGTATGTTTATATGTATATACGTTGATATTTATGTATGCCTGCATGATCTTTCTTTTAACTTCTTTTTTGGATTTCATAACGAGAGTTTAAGTGCGAGTGTTTTTGTACCAAGCGCATGCATTCTTGGCGAATAAACATCGCTGTAGTTCTATAAATGCCATCGGGGACGTGTTTCCCAAACAGTAATGGGCTTATCTTTGTACTTTCGTATTTAAAGTACCAGTTTGGGTACTAACTATTAGATATGTAGGAGTTGCCAGATACTCAAGTGAGATGCAAAATACTCCCAATAAAGTACTAAGGTACTCACCTCTCCTAAACACACCTCACCTCTACTTAAGTCACCTCACTTCAACTTCACTTTATTAACCTTAGCTCACTCCACCTCAACTATCATCAGTTCACTACATTTCTGAAAATCCCTTAAACCAAGAACTATTCCCAAAGGCCCAAAATAGTCCCAAAAGCCAAAAATCACGAAATAGCTCCTAGAATCACGAAGGAATCCCGAAAATCACGACAAAGATTCGCGAATCATGAAAATGTTCCAAAAATCTCAAAGTGGTCCCTAAAATTACGAAATATCCGAAAATAGTTTTGAAAATCTCGACATAGTTCTGAAACTGAGGAAATAGCCCAGAAAATTACGAAAATGTACCGAAATAGTCGCGAGAATTGCGACACAGTCTTGCAAACACTCATATAGGGTCCAGAATACCGGAGAGGCCTCGAACATCATGCAATAGTTACGAGAATCCCGAGAGTCGCAGTGAAATCGAAAGTGGAATGCTTGGACCTATTCAACTTCTTTTTAGAATTTCGGCAGTTCTACAGCTCAGTGCTTTGATTAATTCGTATTACTTCTATTTATATTTAATATGCACTGGGCACAAAAGTTGTATTTCACCCACCTATAGGCTCGTTCCTGCTCGTTTATTAATATGTTTTTTTTTTTTTTGGCAATGCTGCTTTGTTGCTGCACTTGTTATCCTTAACATTTTTCAACATTTCTTATTGCGCCTTTGTTGCCAATATTTCAATGTTATTCACATGCATTTGCAAGCGCCACCATCGCCATTGCTCTGGGCTATAAAACAGATGTATGTATCGAAAGCATGCAAGTAGGGTACAACACAACAATAAGGGAATGCTCAACCCCAGCAAAAATTTGAATACATGTATGTATGTAGATGTGTATGTAAGCATACCAGCATGTAAATGCATGCCCTTACATTGCGTGGTTTACAAGCATAAATACATATATACATACAGGGTGACTAATGAACATTGCTATATTAAGAAACTCATCTAACCTGTTGGCTAATTCATTTAATTTATTTTTTATTTATTCTTTTTCGAAAGAACACATTTTTATATGATTTTTTTATTGGTTTGAAAACTAAGTAATTGAATTTAAATGGCGAAATTTCGCAATTTTCGTTCGAATGGATTGCTTTAAATCGTTCAAATTGGTGGGAGCCCTTGAGGCCAACGGACTGTGGAGTCTCTTGAAATTTGCTTATTGGGGAATTTTCGCAGAAATTCTGTCATAACAGGCCCTGTGTACAGAAATTCATTAGTCCTTTTATTTCCCAAAATTAATTGATGGAAATGTTTAATGTGCGCAACCACGGTTAAAAGCCGAATCGGAACTTATGAACGCAGCCAGACTCTGTTATGGGTCGAATTACACCATCTTGCTGAAACCACACAGAGCTGAAAGGAATTCATGTTCGGTGTAGTTCCAAGAACGAAAATTTATCTCAATGCCCTTAAGTAGCGGTCCCCATTGATCATACGATTTGTACATTGTGGCAGTCACAGAGTGGTGCCTAGCAATTTTTACCATGAATGAGTTCAGGTCAATAAAAAAAGACTCCACTCTGTGATTGTAAAAATGTGGAAATCTGTACAAATTTACAAATAGTGTGTAACAATTAGACTGCACACCACACTTTCACACGAATTGGAGGCAATTCTCTCTCATAGAGTATCTGTGGTTTTGAGTCATTCTATATTCAACAATTTTGTTCGGTTACATTGCTGCTTAGATCACAATAAGCCTCGTCAACCATAAAAATGCAGTTCAATATGTTTTCGCCATCTTCCGCCATTTGAGTGAACTTCTGGCAAATTTTCAAGCGTTTTCGCAAATCCGCTGCGTTCAGTTTTTCAATTGAATTCTGTAGAGGAATAACTTTAATCTTTATATATAATGGTCTGCGGTGACCTCCATATATGGGGGTGCTTAAAGGCTTGACAAACCACTTGATGGAAATTTGGAACAAAAATCATAATTTTCTGATTTTCTGGTCGCCTTACTGAAGTTGGGTAAAATCGCCTCATTCGCATTGAAATTTTCACCGAGTAAGGACATAGTAGAGAAATATGGAAGAAAACCAAACTTTTTTTCCATTGCAAACCAGAAGAAAACTAAAATTCTCTGCTTGAACGAGTCACGCTTGTGTGGTGTTTTTCTCTCTATACTCAGAAACCTATTACGTTTTTATTCGATAGCACTTTGCATCAACCACCCTGTACATACAGACATACATGCATACAAATATGTTGCTATATACGTATATAAACACAGTGGCGGATTGGTCCTAAAGCCCAACAGGCCCGGGCATAGGTCGGCCAGATATTAGGGGCGGCCAATAAGGCAAAACAAAAATACACTGCTGGTAACAAGACACGCACGACGAAAAGTAACTGCGTGTAAACTCAATATAGCAACAGTTAGCCTCTAAAAACTACAAGGTTGCGAAACCACCCAGGTCTAAGGAACTTCGTGCATAGTGCAGCATAAAAATTGAGAGTTAGAATAGCTAGGAGCTGAAGGTCTTGAACCCATTTACGCAAACATGAATATCGCTCTGCGTATGTATGCTCCCGTCAGCAACAGCTAGGATTTCAGTAAAAGCATAAACAGACGGCAACGTTGATCCGCATTAACGGCGCAGTTGATCTGATAAAAATGGTACCACGACAGACGGCAGTAATGTGGAATAACGAGCGGCGAGGTGATGGGCTCGAGTGCCACGGCAAGTTGAATTTTCAATCAATTTTTGTAAATTCATTCAAATACTACTTGTATATTTTTAATTGTTTAATGTAATTGCACTGTGGAACACAAAAAAACACCTAGAGTGCGCACATATCAGGTTTGATAGCTGTGCGCCATACGAGCAATGTCTCATACTCAGATATAGTCGGTCAGTTCCTGTTCTCGAGAAGAAAAGTTTTCAGGATCCTAAAATCTTAGTATAGCAGCCAAATTTTTCTTCCCCAAATTTTAAAAGTCTATCGTTTTTTTGGCCTACATTTGTTTAAAATAGCATACGAGGAAAATATAGACCAAAAAACGATGAATACTCAAAATTTGGAAAAAAAATTTGGCTGGTATAATCAGGGTTTTGGATCATGAATTTTTTTTTCACGAATAGATCTAGTAAAACTGAGTATGAGGCATTTTTTGTATGACCAACAGATATCAAATCTGATATAAGCGCACTCTAGGTTTTTTTTTAAGTTCACTTTTGTTCCACAGTGTTGTAGTTTTTGACATTATTAAGAAAATTAAACAAAAATTTTAATTATCTAATAATAAAATAAATAATAAGAAATAAAGTTAAACACAATAAAAAAGTAAAATAAAATGCGTAAAACAAAAATCGAATGGAGGATCCAATCTGGGTCCTGCAGTCAAGAGCAATGCTATATGTGTCTGTTATTCAACGACAAGGTATAAATCAGTCATGCCCCGCGCTAGCAGAACTCCATAAGCATGTGCAAAAATATTGCCAGCGCTGAACATCCCTGCTATAAAACAATAAATGTTATCAGTAAGCATTGCAGGGATGGGTGTTATTTTATCGATAATATATTTCGATAAAAGTCGACAAAAAAGTAAATTCAAATGTAGTATCTAAATAATGGGAACTGAGAGAGGGGCCGCTGGTACTTTAAGGCCTAGGACGGACAAGACTTCAAATCCGCCACTGTATACACATGCATTAAGCTAACACGCTCACAATTTCGATGCAGCCCGCTGGCAAAAGCCCACAAATGTAAATAGTTTTCTTGGCTATTATGCTGTGGCGCTTACGTTGGAGCATTATTTCACTCTCGCTGCACACTTTTTACAACCTCCCCCGCCCGCACTTCATGTCCTTCGGCTGCTTTACTAGCGCGCAATTGAATTCAAATTGCAACTGCCTCTATCAGCCCGGTGGCAGACAGCCGACTTTGTTTGCCCTTTTGCATTTATTTTATTTTGTTTTTTTTTTTTTCTTTTCATTTCTTTCGTCATTATTGTTCTTTTTCTACCTCTTGCTGTTGTGTTGCTTAAGCTGCTGCGGCTTTACCGGTAACAAATAATAAAATGCCACATGCCACAAAGGTAATCACGTGTTTAGCTGTTGTACAAAGTACAATATACAAAATGCAACTCTGTAGGCATGAATGATGTCTCGCTTGCGCTCGGCTGCCTGCAAAATCATTTTCGTATTCAAATTTTCCAGCCCTGGTGAAATGCAAGTTAATGCAACTTCAGGTGGAAAATTTGAAAGCAAGCACAGCACATTTATCTTTGAACTGGCAGCGTAAATGCCTGAGCGCTAGGGCGTTTGGAGGCTTTCATCACGAACAAAACAAAATTCATTTCGGTTGACTTGAATAAATTGTAATATAAAATTCATTTCCGCTGTGACTTTTGCTGCTGTTGCTGGCAACTCTTACTTAGTGCACAAAATAAAAACCAAAAAAAAAAATATTAAAAAAAAATTAAAAAACTTTGTCCGATAATCTTCTTTGTTGATTTGCCTATTCGCCGCTGGATATGTACATATGTATGTAGGGGCATTTCAATGCTGCCCGCCCGCTGTGTTGCTAACGAAAAGTTCAACAACAACAAAATTGAGAATCTGTTCGCTTACTAATGCCTTTGACTTTTGGCCCATTTTCAACTTCTTCTCGGCCATTGCTGCAAGCGTCAACACAAACGCTCATCTCCTATTTCATTTCCTCCTCTGTCATTTGGCACACACAAACCACTCAAACATGCATGCACATTTTCTACATACCTACACAAATCAGCCGACACAGAAGCAACATAATTTTTCTTCCGCCTGCTTCCGCTGGCCTGCTAAACTCATTCATAAATTTTATGTTGGTCAGTGGACACAAGTTTCAAGTGGGTTCCCCATGCTCCTCGACTTGATGAGGCACTCTTTTGCTTGGCTGCATAGCCTTTTCACCTTCTTGCAATGCTTAGCATGCCTTTACGCCCTCTCATTGCGCTATGGTCCAAGCGCTTTCTACTACCTTCCCTTCAATAACTTTTCACAAACATTTTGTTAAATTGAATTATGCGCCAGCAACAGCTTCCTTTGTAGCAAAAGTGAGCTTACAAAAGCCACTCATATTTGGTAGGTAGAAATATCTGTACCCACCTATACATACACAAGCACACACATACATACATATATTGCCATTGAGCCGCATCGTTTATCTGCATGCATATCAAAGTGTATGTGTGTGTGTGTGTGTGCCTATGTGTACATAATTTCAATTTATTATACTCTTCTCTGCACTTTATGCAATTTTCTACTTTTGCTGCTGTACTTCCTCTTCCCATATACTTACTCAGCTATCCACATTTAGGTACTACATATAAGTATTATTCAACATAACCACTTGAATCTGTTAGTCTATTCGGTTTTCATAAAATAACATGCACACATACATTTACATTTAGACATAGTATGTACATATTCACAGCTGGTTATCCACCAATTCAGCTTAAGTTCGCTTTAGTCATTGTAGGTACTTACATACACGACGAGCACCGCTTGAATTCCATGTCATCTAATGCCTGTAATAATTTTTGATCTCAAAACTTCAAAGCAGTTTGTTAGGCCACAAGATTATTGGACGTATGGGTGGATTATCTGCATTCATTGGTGTGCAGCTTAGCAAAGCAAATAAACTCGAAAGACAAAGTGCACTTTTGAAAAAAAAAATATTTTCAATCGAAATTTATGTTGGTAATGATACGTGTACCTCGCGATGGAAGCGAATGTGGTAATCGAGTATTAAGTTTGAGATGTTTATGTGTGCTATGTGCCTTTGGCTCAATATAAATAGTTTCATAGGGAAATTTTTTTGTTGTGATTAGGTGAGGTTAGGTTAGAAGGGCGTGTACGAAGTGTCCCATACATTGACTCGGAGACATAGTTGTCCATTGTGAGTGTCCTCTTTGAGTAAATATCCTATTCAGAGAGAAATTAGGGTACATCCTCATCGCGGCAGCTTCTACAGAGACTACTTGTTGGTATTCGCCATCGTTATTAGTGCAATATCACATAACCCGATATTTAAAAATCTTCCCTCTGGTTCCACAAGTTATTAGTAACCGCTATGGTATATTCCTCCATTTTTTTAACATAATCACAAAACGGTGGTAGTACAGAGTTATCCGTCTCTTTAATTGATCCCACAGCCGCATCTGGTCATCTCATCAGCCGAATCGTTCCTGAGGACACAGCAGAGGTTGACGTTGATGTAGATCAATGTGGTTACTTTAAAAAATTTTAAAAATATATACTATATAAATTCGTTAGTTGGGGCATATTTTCGTATATTTGTTGATTTATTTTCAATGTAATAAACTTTCTGGCATTTTTAAATTATGTTCGCATAACTATTACTTTAGTAAGTTTTATTATGTGGCACTTGAGAAGTGCACATCTTTTTACCGTGCCTTACTGCGCCTTAAAAATACTTTTGTATTATTACTGCTTCTCAAAACTCGTATGGCCTCATTCATCAGAAACAAAATAGATTTAAAGAACTTTATGAAGTGGAATATTTTTATCAAATTAACTGAATTAAAATTTTCAAATAGGATCCAACCCACTTAAAATAAATTTTCGATAAAAACTTTCTTCACAGGTGGCAACCCTGCTGAAAAATATTTTCGGCAGTAAACTATCCTTAACCTCTTTAATTTGATTCCCATATTGCAATATTTAATTTATCTTATCAATTAAATTAAGTTAAAATTTTCAGACAGGTGGCAACCTTGCAAACAATTTTTTTTTTGGCTGTAACCTTCTTGAACCTCATTCTTTTGACAGCCATATTGCAACATTTACTTTATCTTATCAATTTATTTAAACTAAAATTTTCCTACAGGTGGCAATTTTCTAATTTGTCTTCAGTATTTTAAGCTAGACCTATAGCAATACATTGGTGAAATCGCATTCAATTATATGTATTAGTTTTCAAGTGATGCGCGTACAAACATACAGATACACAAAAATTCTAAAAATTCTTGTTTTGGCTTCTGTTGCTTTAATAAAGATCACCCATATTATTTTTTCTTTAAAATTGTTAAAATTTGTATTATATGTACAGATATGCTTTATATCCGTTTGATACCAGTTTATTGAGAGTTTAGTATACCTTTAGGCACTTGGTGTTATTAGTCGCCTAAACATACATATGTATATGTACTAACTGAGAAGGAGACTTACTGGAACCCTTAGCGACATAGCAAGCATAAGGAGTGGAGACCTTCAAGGGCACATTTTGGTTCTATATTCATTCCTTGACGATTCCTTCTTCAAGCTCACAATAAACTCTATTGAAGTTGTCCTTCACTTCAATAAGCCCTGCAACATAAAAAATTCCTGAAAAGGACACTTGGATACGGTCTATGCGAAGATGAATTCGAAGATAGAACTTAAACGAAGACGAAGACGAATTCCTTGCCCGATGAAGACGAAGATGACGACGAAATCGAGTGAAATATGAATACATCCGAAGACGAATACGAAAACAGTGACTAAAGGGAGCACGAAAGTGAATGCGAAAATATATACGAAGGCGAATACATTTATGAAGACAGCGACTAAAACGAAGAGGAAAAATCTCGGTCGCAAAAAAAATAACTAGAGAAGCGACGAAATTTCGGTAGTAACTGGCGCTTCTTTTTTAATATTATTGTGAGCCCGAATATTAATACGAAGAAATGGCGGCCTTGCAGCATATTTTCTGTTAATTTTGTTTTCAGTCTTTAATATAAGGCATTAGTTAATAAGCTACATGCTCGAGTTGAAGGACCAACAATAAAAACGGAAAAATCTAATAACAAAGGACTAAGCTAATAAGCAAACCCTCCAAACGAATCAGCTAACTACTCACTACTAAGCTACATTCATAATATTGCATACATACAAACATACTCTTGCAACACGCTGAGCTCGACGGTTGCAGCATCCTTCCACAAAAGTACTGCTCATTGACATTTGACTTTGTTACTCATTTGCTAACAAGGCAACTGCAACTTTCGCTTTTATGCGCTGCACTTATTTCATATTCGCAATTTGTATAGAATTTTTCTTTGATTTGACTTGTTAGAGTTTCATAATAACGTAATCAAATCCAAATAAATACGAAGTGTGTACATATATTAGGGTGGTTCAAAAAAAATTGTTTATTCACAAACGACGTCAAATTATTGTTAATTGTGATAAAAAAAATTTATTTTTATGTATTGTAAAAATGTATTTTTATGTATGTATATATTTATAAATGAACGTTTTAAGCATTGTCATGGGTTGAAACTCTTCACCATTGGGTTTATGGGGTCTAGATTACCAATCTGAAGTCAGATTTTTAAAATTGAAAATGGCGGATTCGAGTTTCAAGCATAACCAATCATTTTTTTTAACTCGATCGCCATATTAGATCCGCCATTTTGAATTTTGAAAATCTGAGATTAGATTCGTAATCTGCGACCCGAGAAACCCCCTGGTAACCAGTTTTGACCCATGGCAGTGCTTAAAACGTTCAGTATCAACGTTTTAATTTTAGAAGTCTCTTTGCGAAAGCTTATTTTCGGATACTAGGCCCATTCTAACTGTCCAAGACAAGTATGTAATTAAGGGAATATTCCCCAATAATACTTGAAAATAAAAAAAATTGTGAACATCAGCGATTTTATAAAAAACCGACTAGCGCCACTTATTTTCAAAATAAAAAAACACGTGTCCCTTTTTTTAACAAAAATAACAATATTTTGTTGTAGCGTTCATAAATTTCCAAAAATAGTGTTTTTTGGAACCACTCTAATGTATATGTATAACTAAAATATAAAATATATAATTGTGCTTATGTATAATGAAGAAGCGCCATAGCATTTGAAAAGCATCAGACTGCAGGCTAAAAGCTGCATACATTCACTTGAAAAATATAAAGTTCAAAAGTTAAAGTCAATTTAAATATTGCGAACAAGAGCGATGAGAGGGCAAATTGCACTCTGCTGCATTTACTTTGGCAAAATATTCTTTTCCATGCAATTCGTATAAACGAAAAAAAAAAACTCAATTTATTTTCATTTTATTGCAAACATAGACGAGTCTTGTTCTTGTAGTCTCTTTTCTACATTTGTTTAACTTGTCTTGCAAGCATTTGGTCATTCATTTGCCTTTAAGCGATCACCAGCAATGGCGGCAGCAGCAGCAGCAGCAGCAGAAGTGCGTTGGTAGGGATGTTGGTAGCAGCAGAAAAGTAGCGCGTAAAATGCAAATCATTGTCAATTTGTATAGTTATTCTTTTTCCCCAGCTCATCCTCGCATTGTTTTATTTTATTCTATTCGCTCTCTACGTACGTATATGTAAATATTGCTTGTACATTCTGCACATCTTCTGCAATAAATGCATTCAACTACTTGGGTATGCAACTGCGTTTTGCAGCAGCAGCAGCGCTGTTATGCAGTTTGAAGTGCATTGCAGGCTATCCTTGTGTAAGTCAGGATTGCAGCCAACTCTGTTGCGGGTTTGTCTTTCCAATTGCACTTAGTGCAGCTATTGAGCAAAGGTTAACTCAATGCTAGCATAAATATTTAATGCCATATGATTTGTGTAGCATAAATCAGCATTTCAGTTTGAATTTGAATTGTATGCGCATACAGAATTTATTTTTATTTGATTTAATTCATATTGTTTTTCTATGTAAAATAAGTTTGGCGAACGAATATAGCAAGTACTGCGAAGTCAGATCTTCAGAAATAACGATAGCTTTTACCAATTCAAAAAAAAAAATAATAATAGGAGAAAAGAGTGCATTTATATGAGGATCTCTTGAGATCGAATACTTGAATAAAGGAGAATAAAATATTATAATTGTATCTGCAGTAATTTACCGAAAATCTCTTAAACAAAAAATCTGTTAATATCCGGAAATCCCGTAAAAAATGGTAAGTTCGGCCTGCAAAGGGGATCAATAGTAACTTTAGTAGAAATGCTGATTTGGCATATTTCACAGGACAATATTTTTATTACTACTTTAAGTTTCATAAATAAGGATTTTATTTATAAATTTAGTTAAATTTACAGTTTTTAACAACAAATTTTAAATTTGCAAAATATTTTTCATGTATTATGTATTTACTACAAATAGATTTTCATACTTCGGTGTTGCTTGGATACTTAGAAAAATGTAAGTGTGCCTGGGCCACACTGGAGAAGTGAAACTTACGTTACATATCTATTTTGTCTCATAACGAATATACATACATACATCTGCTTTTGCTTAAGGTTTTTTTTTTCTATCTAGAGCCCTACCTGTACCTGTGTAAAAATGTCGATAAAAAATCGCTTAGAAAATTGATAAAAAACTCGATAGCAGTATCGATAACAAAATCGATAACAGTATAGATAACAAAATCGATAACAAAATCGATGAATATATCGATAGCAAATTCGATGAAAATATCGGCAACAAAATCTATAACGATATCGATAACAAAATGAATAACGATAAAAAATATCGATAACAAAATCGTTAAAAATACCGAGTAGCAAAGTCGATAGCAAAATCGATAACAATATCAATAAAAACTTCGATAACAAAAGCGATAATAAAATCGAAAGCACAATCGACAAAAATTTCAATAACAAAATCGATAAAAATATCGATAACAAAACCGATAAAAATATCGATTATTATATCGATAGGTCCCGAGAATCCCGAAAATCTCTAAAATCCCAAAATACCATCTCATAAGCTGGTAACAAAATATTACCCCGTGAAATATGCAATGACAGAATTTCCACAAATGTTTGAAGCTGTATTGCTGAATATTTTAACTGCATTACCAACGTATGTACATAGAATCGCGGTGACAAGAATTGGTAAAATTTTTTGTTAATAAAATTTCCCGGTTACAAAATCGTCAGTAACGTGCAGAATAAACCTGTTATTGTTAAGTTCATCTGCTGAGAAACGATGCTTCCGTCAAAACCTTTGACCCGTCTAGGTTAAAGTTAACTGGTACTTCCTTCTAGAAGCCGACTCTATCAACTCGTTCCTTGAGAGCAGCCAGTCGAAGCAAGCCATTATCTATGTCATCAGTGATGAAGTCAAATATCTTAGTATTAAATAAATTAACAATTTCCTAGTTTTACTATATATGAAAAAGGTAAATATTAGTTACGAAAGAATAGCTGCCAGGTCCTACATTCCTTAATTTCTGGAAAAGTACATTTATGTACATACAATATTTTTCAAATTATATCACAATATTAGCTTATATTAACTGCCCTTGAATTCATATTGCACTAGTTTTGTAATAAAGTTACCTGCAAAATCATTTACTGTTAGTTAACCCAAATAACAAAGTAGCAATATTTTACTGCTCCAAAACTTTTATTGAAATATGATTAAACTTTCACATAAACAAAACTTTTGGTTTGAGAATAATTACTTTCACCAGCTGCTGTTAATGTCCTTAAGGTGGTCATACTCATCCTCATATTTTATAGATACACTACGTAATGATACTCAGCGTACACATAAACTTCAATTTAAGCTAAGTAAGTATATAAAAAAACTTTTTAAGTTAAATTGCATTAAATTTTGATTGTAATAAGGAGAATTTACTAAAACTTAAACTTTATTTTTGCTTTGTCTTTAATAGGATTGGTTGCTAATAAAGGACACGAACAACTTTTTACCCTACTTCATTTTTTTTGTCACTAATGGTTTTTTATCTTTTATTTTCCTTATAAACATGCACTGGAAGCGTAATTTTTAAATTATTGCTTAGTTTGGCTGATTAAAGATAACAACAAAGAAAGTATAAGCATTCAAACAGTGAATTTTTCTCAGCATGCCTATTGTAAAGTCCGTTCGGTCGGCAGTGCCTACCTACCTTTTTTATTTATGGCTCGATTCCAAAGTGTGATATATGTATATATCGTTGAAAAGGTATTTTTTTGTACTAAAAATTCTTCTAAGATCCTCTAGACCTACAGTACCTCCTTCACCCACTAAACGGAAAGCTCAAACCTAACAACTCTATGCTGCGGCTTATCTCTTTCGGGGCTACATGGCGTATGAGTAACAAAATTGTATGCTCATATTTCATTCGAAAAATTAATTATTTAATTAAGCAATTGATTTCGGGAAAATTATTGCTAGCAACGTAGTACTTACTACTGAAATTTTTTAGAGAATTTCTTTCTTCATCCTCAAACAGTGAACGAGAAGCAAACAGTCAGTTATAAATATGTATTAGCTGCGATGCGCTAGTTGCCACAATTTGTCTTTAAATTAAGTTAACATTTCGTTATTTTAATCAGTAAAACTTACTGGTCAGGACGGCATATCAGGTATCCTTTAGCAAATTATTGCAACCTAAAGTACCTGATTGCCTGAGCTAAGCGATCCCAGCTCAGCTTGGTTAAATATGTACCTGCCAGCCTAAAGCGCTCGCATGCCATGGCGTATGAGTGACAACAACGTCTAGTCCCTGAACGCTTCTGTTTATTAGTTTATTTTCCTTCGGAAAATATGTAGTAGTAGTAGGCGATGTGAACAGAACTGGCCTAATCCACAATTTTTACATATTATTCTTCACAGGAAAATTCTCACTAAAAAGTGTGCGATGTTATTTTGGAAAATACGTAGCAGCCTGATGCGTAGCCACTTTTTCAGTTCACGATTTTTATAAGGATTTATCTTAAACAGGCAGACACTGGGTCTGCTAATTCGAGCAACTAGTACTGTGCCCTTCACTTGAAGTAGAGGGTTACATGTCATTGTTCAATCAGCACTCAAAGGGGACACTATACACAAACTTCCGACGAAGAGCAATATTGAAGAACAATTCTTGCTAGTAAACCACTAAGAACCATATTGCACAAAATACTTTCAATGTCTAGGCAGCATTATGCAATATGCCACTAAGAGGGTTTATCTAGATCAGTGATTCCCAAAGTGGTGCAGTTGGACCCTAAGGGGTACACAGGAGACTCGTCCCGGGTCTACGTTGGTGGGAAAATGAAATGGGGTTCACAGGTTGTAAGTGGTAAGAACAAAAATGTTGGCTTGACTTCACCTATCACTCCAGGCTGATAATGCACTTCTTGAAAAAAATAAGGGAGCAAAAAAATACGAATTTTTCGGTGATTTTTGACTGGCTATATTTCGGTGAAAAATGGTCTCATTGAAACTTTAAAAACGCATTTTGAAGCTTTAAGACACGAATTTTCAGAGTTCTTGGCTGCGGTTCTCATGTAATCCTAACAGATAAGCAAAAATCGATTTTGGATATTTTTGTTTTTGGTCAACCTGCTTCAAAGAAACTGTTTCAGTTAAGACGTCATATGGATCAAATAGCCTGTTTATTTAACTTTAATTTCTTTTTCGTAAATTCTCCCTAACTTTTTAGTAGTTTATTTAAAAACAGAGTTCGGTGAAATTCCTCAATAAGGAAAATAATTTCCATCTTCCTCCTCACTAATTCTAATTCTTTCGAGTATATAATCATAACATTTTCATATATATATTTTAACCATTCTGAATTTAGAGTTCGATCTCAGCCTCGACGAAAATTTCCATTTCTACCGAAACTAGTAAAATTCTGAAAGAGATCTACGAGAAAAACAAGTTTGGGAACCTCTGATCTAGATCTACATCTCTGTGATTAAGTCTAACTAATATTAGCTATACATCTGTGGCTTGTAGGCTTAAAGGAAATCTGTACAGTGAATGAGGTTTAAATTACTTTTGGCAAAAACATAGAGTTTACTTTTTTTTTATTACAAGCTTTTATTTAATTTGATCTGTATGTATGCTAATCTTGCAATCAATTTTTGACCAACTTCCCGATGGCCTAGAAACTTTAAGCTTCACAGTTGGCTCAGAAGCCGATGACAATGCAATATGAAAGATGAGTTAATCCAGAAGGTGGCACACAAGTCGATATATTTGGTAAACCAGTATTTATGGTCGGATTTCGTTCATATTTAGAAAGCTTACTTTAAAAATATTTGCTTTTACAATTAATCTATTCAAGAATAAAGTATAGTTCGCAAGAAAGCATATTTTTGAGAAGACACAATATGTCCGAGTTCCGTAAGGCTGAGGAAGTAGTTGGTTCTGGCGCTGACACTGGCTCAAAAAAAGACTACGGTTTTAGGATCTGGTGTCTGTTTGTACCAAATTTAACGACGGCAAGCTTTTTTCTCCTGGATAATATTTATTGTTACTCGAGGTCGTTGTATGCGCATTTTTTTGTAAGTGTGATCGCGGATGTTGAAAATATGTACATACGTATATAATTGTAAGGGTATGTTTTTACGTAGCTTATTGACAGCGTGCTCTTACTAACTTCTAGTTTGATAAAACAAATAATGACTCAGTTATGCAGGCAAACTCTCAAGGGCTGGTTTTAATCTGGATGCAGAGTAAACCAGGGCCACCTGGAAATGAGACCGCTTCCCACTCAGCTTAAGCCTAATACCGGCAGCCTGCCTTTATTTGTGTTCATTGACGACTCAACTTTTTCAGGGATCAATTGGTAAGAGATAAGGCCGCTCACCTACAGTTATATCCTGTATCTATGACACCATGGTAAAGTCCAAAGTGTTTTATTGAGTTCTAGTCTGATGAAATGCACTAGAGAAGACTATACTAGTAAGAAAGCCAGAGCGGATCCAGCAGACTGGCATGATTGTAAACAGTGGAGCACCTCACTGACACTTAATGATATTCCTAATTTAGTGCCCGTCGAAGTCGTAGCAAAGGCTACAACATCAAGCGCTCAAGTAAGAATTAGGGTCACTAGGTGCTTTAATGACGCATGATATGGACACTCGGGCATTTTTGAAGGCTTCGACTTTATGCCTGATTGAGTGCCTTTTTATTGGCTCATATATCCCCAGGAGATGAGTCAGTAGTTTACAGAAGTGAGGGAAGAGGGAAGAAGAGGGACCTATCCATCAAACTTAAATTTAGTCTTCCAGATTAATTTTTTTTTCCTGGTCAGACTTGTAAGAGTTTCAGGCAATAGTTGCGGATAAGTTGACCAAGAAAGCTCCCTCAAGTTGATCTCACCTAGAGATGATAGATTTATTTATGGCATTGCATTTGACTATATCCTGATAGCTTTTTGACAAATGGAACTCATGTCAGATCATTAAACACGGGGCGAAATCCAATATACATACATATTTATATGTAACTGCAGGGTCTTTCTGGTCAAAAATGACTCACAGTTTTTTGCTGGACGCGTACTTTTGCTGCCGAGTGTACATCTATATTAGCTGCACCTACGATAGTATAAAAAAACGCTTAACAACTGTTGAAAGTCACACCAACAAAATGAATTATTGGAGCTTTTAAAAAATTTCCACCATAAATTCGACACTCGATTCGCTGCAACAATAAATGAGTTCACACGAACTGGCACATACACACATACTGCCATGTATGTACCTACAAAAGATTTACACTGAAAATAATACGAATACAAGCGAATTGAACAAAGCGATATGCATACACACGCACACATGCATACGTAAGTAAAAGTAAGTAAAAATAAGTGGAAAATGTTATAAATTGATGCCAACATAAGTGCTTTTGTATTGCAATGGCAACGACAGCGACAACGGCTAGAGCAGAGACAATGGCAGCGGACGCAGAAAACGGTAAAAGCTGCAGCACTCGAACGCAAACATAAATCACAAATACATGCGCATAAAGTTAAAAGTGGCCAAAACGCACACACTGACACGTGCAAACACACTTGTGTATGTATGTACATATGCAGATAGCGCACATTTACATATTACTCAAGTAGATCAGCATTTAAATGTGAATACACAAAACAGTCTCTTACACTTACTTGGATGCACACATACATACCTACAGACATATTTATGTATGTATGCACATTCACATTTGCTTACAAATGACTGCCAAGAATTGTTGTAGTATTAGAAAGTGAAATGCGCAGCCAACAGCAAAAACGAAATTGCTCATCTCACACGCTCTTGATTGAATGCACACACTTACTTATCACGCACGCACACACATACACATACGCATACACAAACACTCTTCAATTTAAAGTATTGAGGTCGATATGCGAATTATGTCGTTTTTGCATTTTAAGTGGCAACTTCATTCACTCGAAAGTTATCTGCGTTCGCCGGCCGCCCGCCATTCCTCTGCACACCAACCAAGAAGCTACTTACTACTCAGCTGGTGCCGCTGATGTGGCGCACAAGTCTGCTTGTCTGCTGTCAGCTTCTTCGCCAATTCGAGTGTTGGCAGCGCGCAATAAAAGAAAAAAAAAACTAGCGTCAAGTTGAGTTTGTTAGTTATTTTCGACGGCGGCAAAGTGACGCTAGCTAGCAACCGGCACCCAGTTACCTACCGGCAAGCGCCTACAGATCAAAACAGGCAGCATGGAAGCCCCTCGCCATAGCGCAGGGAGCCTTTGTCACTCTTAGTTGTGTACATATATATACGTATGTGGCAAAGTGGCTGCGCCAACAATTGCATAAAGACAATGGCTTTTGTCGCTTTTACATTTAGTAGTGTGTTGCCACTTTTGTTCAACCAATGCGGCATGTCGCAACGCAACTCAAGTGGCAAAGGGCGCTCATACATACAAGCCTTACACAACGCGGCTTATTCATTTCGATTTTGCCACTTTTGCTCGCATCACTTCAATTTTGTATTATTCACTATTTTTTGCTTGCTGTGCTCCTTTTGTCACCATTCTTCGAATTTTCAATTCGGTGTATTCACTGTTTTGTTAAATTATTCAAAAGTTTTGCGCAACTACTTGTGCACGAATTGCTTTCTCTTTGCTTGCGGTCCCTCTGGCTTCCTCATCGACGTATGTATATCGTTATTGGTTAGGTTTGATTTTGTAATGGTTACATGCAATTGCGGTTATGGTAATGCGGTTGTTGTAATCACTTCAATTGGCATTAGGTTACACTAAGAAAAAATATATAAGTAAATGCGGCACAACATCCGTAGTGATTTAGTTGTGTATTTTAACAGAAAGCTTTTTCATTATTTCCCTTGATAGATTCACACTTATACATACATATGTAGTATATCCATGACCAACTTTGTAACGACATTATCTTGAGACTAGTAATACTTAATGTTAATCTTAATCTTAGCCTTAATCTTAATCTTTATTTTAATCTTAATCTTAATATTGGTCTTAATCTTAATCTTAATCCTTATACCTTATATTACACTTAGTCTTGATCCTAATCTTAATCTTAATCTTAATCCTAATCTTAATCATAATCTTAATCTTAACCCTAATTTTAATCTTTATCTTAATCATAAGCTTAATCATAAACATAATCTTAACTTTAATGCTTTAATCGCCTAATCTTTAACTTAATCATAATTTTAACCTTAATCTTAATCATAAACATAATCTTAACCTTAATCTCAATCTTAATCTTAACCTAAATCTTAATCCTAATTTTAATCTTAATCTCAAACTTCATATTAAACATAATCTGAATCTTAATCGTAGTCATAATCTTAATCGTAATCTTAATCATATTCTTAATCTTAATCTCAATCTTAATCTTCATCTAAATCTATACATAGTATAAAGAAAAGTCGAGATTCTTTGTACGCGGTAATCTCAAAGACTACTGAACGGATTTTGACGAGATATTCTCTAATATATGTACTCTGTTACGACAGGAGAGTGACCTTTTTTACTTAGAATTTTAATAGGGTTACCACCTGTCTAAAACACTATAAGATCCACACCATTCGTTGGATTACAAAAAAATGAGGTATCAAAAGAAAGCGATTGGCCTCCAGAAAAGCACGAATGTCTTATTTTTTTAAATATGGTTGCCACCTGTTAATAAAGTTACTATATTCAATCCTAATCTGTTTTGCACCGTCACTGTCAAATGAAAAGACTTGGCCTCTACATGTGTAGTATTGTATTATTTTTCTGAGTAGGGTAGCCACCTGTTTAAAAACCATAAGATCTTCACCGTTCGTTGGATAAAAAAGTTAGATACCAAATGAAAGTGTGTGGCCTTCACATGTACAAAAACTTTAATTTTTTTTAGTAGGGTTGCCAGCTATTTAAAATTATTATATCGAAGCCAAGATCTTTTGACCACGCTAATCTCGAAAGCTACTGAACGGATTTGGATGATATTTTTTTTATATATTCTGTATCGATAGTGGTGTTATCTCTAGTTTAGCATTTCTACAGGGTTGCCACCTGTCTAAAAACTTATAAAATCCTTGCGTTGAATTACAAAAGGTGAGGTGTCAAATGAAAGCGCTTGGCCTCTAGATGTTTAGTAATATGTTATTTTTTGAGTAGGGTTGCCACTTTTTTTAAATTATAAGATCTTCACCGGTCGTTGGACAAAAAAGTGAGATACCAAGTGAAAATATATGGTATCCGGATGTGCAAAAAGCATTCATCTTTTTTTGAGTGGGGTTGCCACCTATTTAAAAATAATCACATTTTCATTAATTAAATACATCAGATCAAGTGAAAGGCGAAGCCTCGCGCATGCGTGGCCGGCTAGTCTTAATACAAAAGCTTAATCGTGCTTAACCACCCCGCCTTCCCTCCCTACTAAAGACTGGAATTAGAGGAAACGATAGGGTAGCTGCAAAGCGCAAAAAAGTTCGTAAAATCCAAAACGAAATTTAAGCCGAAAGTTTGTTTATTGGATTTACCTGCTTGTCTTAAAAAAAATTATTTAATTGTTTAATCTTCAAAACTGAATGCAATTTTACATTTTGTTGTCATCGCAAGTGTGCAATTAAGAATTACTAAATTTAGTATTTCTTTGTCAATTAATTCGCCAAGTGTAAAATAAAGGACTGCGATCCGTATTTCACCTAAGTATTTCAGCGTCTTCTTAAGTACAGCTACCCCCACTTCTAGAACATTTCTCACAATATGTTATTCGTTTCCACTTGAAATGACGTTGACTTGCGAATTTAGTGACTTAACTTTTTCTTTACACACTTGACATCGATTGCGTACTCAGCAATGGCGTAAGCCATTCTAACGAGTGAATGAAAAATTTAAGCACTGCACTCAAGCCAATAGATAGCACACTCAACACCAAAGTAAGATGTGTAAAAAAAAAAAATTAAGGAAAAAAGAATAAAAAATACAGCCTCATTCCATTCGTAGCGAATAAATTTTTAGCTGATTACTTCATTTCTGCTAGTTTAAGAATCCGTGCTGCTGCTGCGCTCACTTTCACTTCACTTTCATCATGCGGACAATGTTGCAAGCGTCAGGTGGTGAAGCTTGTGCTGCTGGTACTACCAAATGATCTTCCTCTAAGCAAATATTTGATGCCTGTTGGATTGCCGCATGCCACCACAGAGTCTATTTATATCTTCCACATTTATGATAGCTTCTGGCAATATTACCGCCTCCTTCGCAGCTTGCTGTCGACGTCAAAGTGCTTCTATTTGTTGCACTTTCATTGAGTTGAATTTATAAAATTTGATGTCATCTTATGTCGCTGCGCTACGTACGAAATCAACGGCCAGCAAGCAATAGAGCCAGCCAGCATCACCCCCGTAGATAGTAACGGAAACACTTGTCATTTTTGTTGAGCTCTGCAATTTTTTGGTGCAGCGACGACGAGTAGCCACTTTTTGAGTGGTACTCCCGCCACGCACTTAAGACCCGCATTTGATGGCGTTATCGAAGCTTCGTCGTAGCTACTATTCATCAACGAATTGCTACACGTTCGACATCATTTTGGGTCAAATATTGAGAGTGCATCTTCATACTGAAATACATACATGCATACATACATACATACTTATGTACGTAGATATTTATGTGTGTGTGTGTGTGTGTTCTATCAGTACTGCGGCAGCGCTAGCTAATGTCGCTAAAGGATTCATAATAAGCTTTGCTGTTTGCAACAGCTGGCTGCTTGGGTTGCTTTGTTCGGAGGTGGTGGTCGTGGTGGTCGTGGTGGTCTCTTTGACAGCACAAAAGGCAATCTAAAGGTGCTGACGTAAGCCGCTTTCAAAAATTGACATCATTTTTCTAATCTGTGGCATTTCGCTTCGCTCTCGTTCGTACTTGTGTATTTTTCCTTCACATTTCGAACACTTTCTGGCTCTTGCGGGTGTATATATGTACATTCATATACTATAGATATGTATATGCACATTAGGGTGCATCTGTATCTAAGCGATAAATAAATAGTTTAAAAAAGGCCTTTAATTTTATACATGACATGGAAAAACCTACTACACAGGTGTAGCCCAGGACTGAGTGCAACCCCCTCCCGATGAAATACCTGACGGTGGTACCGGAGGGATCGGTGCTTGGACAGTAGAAGGTTTGGTTGGCGATAAAGTCTCACACTAACGGGCATGGGCTTTCGATGATAACAACTCGTAAAAAAAAAAAACATTAGGGTGCATCACTCTCTATACACAGAAAAAATCAGTAATCTTTAACCATTAAAATTATAAAATTTATTGCACTTAAGACTTCCGCCAAAGTATGTCGGAAAAATATTATGATTTATGTATGTGAGATGAAGCAATTTAAAAATACCTCCAAAATTCGAAGTTTTTATAAATAAAATTAGTTTAAGAAGGAGACATCCAAAAAATGGGCTGAGCTGACAGAAGAGTTTAAGTGAGTTTGAAAGGATTGCATAAAAACGTTTTAAAAAATTTCAAATCTAAATTGCTAGATTTTTGGAGGTAGTTTTCTATCGGTCCTTTATTATTTATTATTATACTTTATTATTCCGGTAGAAACCCCGCAACATTTTACGTGGGGCATCCCAATGTACATACACAGGCATGTAGAAATTGAGGATTAGTGGTTGCCATAAAATTAGAAACGAAAGTGTTAGTACTTCTCTTGGGAATTGCCAGAAAATACGTCAACAATGCTGAAGTGTTTTGACTGTTTTGTTAATTACTGGCTGGAACGAATTTTGTGTGGTGGTCGATTGGATGTTACGAGTAGGTCGTAAAGGCTCATAAGAAATGAAATAAAAACCAATGAAATGAAATGTTAAATTAAGAATGAAACGAAAGGAAATTAATTGGAATTAAATAGAACAAAGTGGAAGGAAGTGAAATGAAATGAAATTAAATTAAATTCAAAATGAAATTGAGAACGAAATGAAAGAAATAAAAAATTAAAAGAAATTAGGTGGAATGAAATGAAATGACAAATGGAAATTTAAATTAAATTAAATTAGTGAAACACAACGAAGTGAAATAAAAAAATAAAAAGTTAAATAAAATAAAACAAAATGAAATAAAATAACACAATATACTAAATATAAAAAAAAAAATTCAAATAATAACAAGCAGAAATGAAATGAAGTAAAAAGGTAATTTTTAATCAAAAAACAAAACCGACTTCAATTCTCGTATAAAACTTCAAGTGTACCGTTAATTTCTTCATCATCCAATGATCAGATCTAATCCAAATTAGTATGGGACCACTTCTGAGGTACTACCTTTCCTTTACGAAATTATAAAAATCGGTTAACGTGGTCCAATGTTATGCGGTAACATAGATAAAAAATAAATAAAAATGATTCCGATGAGTTGATAACCTCCTCCTTTTTTTGAAGTCGGGTCAAAATAGAATAGAAAACTAAGCGAAATGAAAACCGAAATAAATTCAAATATTTTATTATAAAAAAAATAAAACTAAAAAAAATAAATTTAATTAATTTTTTTTTTTTATTCTACAGAATTTTTCCCCTTTAACTGGTACCCATATTGTTACTCTACAATGCACTAAATCTTTTAAATAATTTTTTTATTCAATCATATCCTGGAAATTTCAAAGTCCTTTAAAAAAAAATGCCAGACGTCAGAGAGAAAAATTAAAAACGCAGTTATACTATAATTGGCTCCTAGTTTTGTGAATATATTGATTTTTTTGTGTGTTTTCAAAATATTTGGGTTTTGTCGCACGGTGTTACATATATGAAGTTAATTAAAGTTGATGAAACAAATTCAAATGGAATGGAATTAAATCGAAAATGAGGTAAGAATAAATGAAATTTAACAGAAAGAAATGACGCAATTAAAAATTGAAATAAGGTAAAATGAAATCTAAGAAACCGCGATCAACAAACCGAAATGATATCAAACGAAATGATATTAAATAAAATAAAAGGAGATTAAGTAAAATTAAATTAAATGACTCGCTGTTCCTGACAATATGGTTGCTTCTTTTGCCAACTGGCGGAGAGTATTATAAACATTCCTTTCCGTTCAACCAAATAAGAGCACTATAAAGTATTTCAATTTTGACCAAATTTGCTGAAATCCGCCGTTGTTCCATCCCTTAGCCATAATTCATGCTAGGAATTTTATGAGAGGTTTAATAATGAGAACATGGTTGTCTATCCGTATTTTCTGAATTTTTTTCTGGCTTCAAATGACAACTGCTTCCGTCTTTTGTTCGGCCAAGTACAGTCCAAATCTGTTTATCGAATCTTTAACTAGACTAACGGAAAATATATATACTTGCGTATGGTATTCGGCTGCTTGGCTTTAGTGACTACGGCTAAATAATTTCCTACCACCAACTTTCAGCATCATCGGAATTGCTACCGAATCCCTGCGTTAGAAACTCGGTAATGCAAAGATAATCAACGTAATTTCTGAGCACTACACTGGCTGTGGGTTTCCTCATATCTATTTCTTGTAACAGCTCCTGTATAGTGGGCACATTATCTGATAGGTTTACTCCATTTCATTTGACCTCAGGACCTCTGAACCTGCTCAATGTCCATCATCCAGTATGCCAGACTGACCCGGAAAGGAATGCGGAGTGACCGCCATGCTCAGTAACGCGAGGTTTATGACTCTGAAGAGCTTGGTAACCTTTGTTGCCCGCTCGAGACCCTGCACTTGGAGCGATGCCTTTTATTGGGGTGGTGTTTATCGCTAGAATGCTTTCACTCTATGAGTGCCCGAAAGCAGAGTTACCGGATATATCCTGCTGCCGATCACGCTTGGCTGTGGGTATCTACTCAAACTTGTTCGCTAGTTCTGGACTCCCGAAGGCGCTTCTCATAGAGCACTCCTTTGCAGATGGATGGCCTGTCATCGACGCTGCCAAGGCACTCTAAAAGCTGCCTCCGCGTTTGGATCTTGCTACGTTATTGCAATGCTGATTGATGTTGTTGTGGCGGTTTTTTCTTTGTGAGTTTTGTATTGGTGTCGTTTTTTGGTTATTCTTAACCTTGTTCGTACTACTGCATGCTCGACGTGGTAAGCCTAGAGGTCCAAGAATATAATATATATATATATTATAACGGTAAGGTCACCATTACTCCTTCATGCGGCCCGCCATCGAGAAGGCGCTGTTCAAATAGAGCCGGATACTTCGCGCCTGGCTTCAACCGTTTAGTGGGCACGGTTTCGCATAACACCCTGATTGAGGAGGTGGCAGTTCTTAGTCAATATTTGGACACGGTTCCAGGCATCAGGTTGGAGTATGGTTTTCGCCAGTAATCCACGCCACGCTAAGTTTCGTATTTAGATTCATTTAATCGCCTACCCTCACAGAGAATCAACCCCTTATGAGCGCTTAATTAGCATGCTATTTACATATATTTATCTTATGCGAGTAACTAACGTATAGAGCTTACAATCTTACTTAAAGGCTACTTAAAATAAGATGCCCTTGAAAGTATCCTCTCAACAAAATGCACAAATAAGCGGAAGTTTAATATGCAAAAGCAATCTCCGCTTCAACCGCGTATATATTGAACTATTAAACGAAGGGTATATGTGTATGTATGTATATGAGCAAGCAATATAATTGCGCATTTTTATTTAAATGCGCTCACGGCTCTTTGATTTAATCTGGCCTTGAGGCTACAGCACTTTGTATGCGTGAATTGGTTTAATAAAGGCAAAGGAGTAAAGCAGTAAAGAATAAAAGGACCAAAGAGACGACCGAGATAGTCGAGCGGGTAAAGAGGTGAACGGCGAAACACGAAGCACGAAAAGAACAAAATTTGTAAAAGGTTTAAGGAATTGCAAAGTAAAATTTGCAAAGCGAGCAATATAAAGCTGGTAAGAAGGCGTTGACGTGAATTGGCAGGTAGGTGTGCCGTTAGCAAAGTGATGGTGGCCGCCGGAGTGGCGATGCTGCTGTTGGCGTAAACAACATTTTTGCAAATCCATTAAAAAGCGCAACCGCAATGCGAACAAAACCGCAAATGATGTGAACTTACAACGAATACAACTTGCAAGGCTACATAATTTATGCGCTTGGCCAACGCTGTGGATTGAGAGCGTGTGGTATTCACACACATTCAGACTGAAGCACGAGCGCAAAATTGCAGCTCACAAAAACAAAAAACCAAACGAAAAAAAAACCAAATTAAAATAGCAAAAACAACATAAAAAAATACATCTGCAACGGTGGGCGAATGCAATGCGAGGCAATGGCAATCAATTGCGTAAGCATTCATTTATTAACGCCACCATGGTGCCGCAAATGCAACAGAGCTAATAGCCACTGCAGCAATAATACAACAACAGAAGCTAGCATAACAACAACCAATATGACAAACAACACAAGATAAATAAATGGTCAAAACAACAATAACAAAAATATGTAACAATAAAAAAGCCACATTTGTTCACGCGCCCGTAATTACAACGCGGTGACGCGTCGACGCGCACGGGCGGGAGGCAATTGAGTGCGCCACAAGTACATACATACATACTTGTGTAGGGGCGAAATGCAATATTGCCCGAACCATGTGGCAGGCAGCGTAAAGCACTGCAATGCAATAAAGTTAAATAAAACAAAAGGTAGCGCGCGCGCGCGCTTGGTGAAATAAATAGCCTGCAACGAGGAGACAATGCGCGCCGACAAACAGATGTGGATGCCACATAAAAATAAAATGCAATCAAAGTGGAAATTTAACATTTTTTATTTAAATAGCGGAAAGCGAAAAAGCTGAAACAGGACAATAACCGCTTAATGTGAAATGAGAGTTAAGTTGAGAGAGGGAAGAGAGCAAGCAAAGTATGTATGCAATTAAAAGTAAAAGAATTTCATTTAAATTTGCTTACATTTCTTGTCTGGCGCTGTAACCAGCTAAGCGCTTTTGGGCGAGTACCATAAAACATGCCTGCCCGGTTATTTTCTATGCCAATTAAAAATGCCAAATGAGGCTAGGCCATCGCAAAGGGGGCTTTCTTAATTATCTAAACATCTCGATAAGGAGAACAGATACCGAAATAAATGTAACGGTATTTAAAAGCTTTTGAGCTAGGGAATTCAGAAAAAATAATATTGTTGGAAAGGGGATTTTTTCTTTCTTTTAAAATGACCTTCAACTAGTGAAGGTTTTAATTTTTTTGTCTGATAGAAATCTGCAATGTACTATTTAAAATTTTTTATCATATATCTTTGCTATTCCTGTGTCAAGGAATCCATTTCCATGGTCACAAAAACCAAAAAACGCCTTTTTTTTGAAAGTTCATCGCATGCCTATTTTAGGTAAAAAAAAGAAATGGTACCACTAATGTTACTTTTGAAAGTCTTTTAATCTGATCTTTAAAACGACCATCAAAGTAAATTTTTTGATTGGTTGTCTTTTTACCTAAAAATTGCTTTAATGAATCTAAAAAAATTTAAATGGTTCTTGCAAACATGGAAATGGATTACTTGACGCAATAACAGCAAGAATGTGGGTTTAAACCTTTTAAAAAATACATTTCAGACCGTTGTCATTACACAAAAAAAATAAAACCTTCTATGTTTGAAGGTAATTTATAAGTCAATGTTCTTTTCTACCATGAGACACTTTTTCTTAAATTTTCTATTTCAAAAGCTATTAAGTAGGGTTACATTAACTTCGCTTTCTCTTCTCTTCCTCCAGATATTTTATTTTGTTCTTTTTCCCCTACATACAACAAAGTGCTACGTAAAGGAGGCGGTGTATTTAAATTTGTTGGACTATTTCTACATATACCGTTGGAGCTCATTATTTCATCGTATGCGGTCCGTCATCTTCCAACAGAGCTATACTCGTTTCACGAAGACACAAAATTCAGATATCGCATCGTCTACGCAGCTCCTTTTTCGTGCTATCGAAGGCATCTTTGAACTCTACAAAGAGATTGTGTACATCGATCCTACTCTCGCGCGAGTCTTTTCCATGATTATGTTTGGGGTATGGTGAATACTTGGTGTATGGTGGATTTACCTGGTCTGAAGCCACACCAATAAATCCCAATTAGTACGTTGATGGTGAGTTTTAGCCATTCGCAAAATACGCTCAATAAAACCTTACACCCGACGTTCGCACATATAGAAAGGTCGCCTTTCTTGTAGATTCGGCAAAGCACACTTAAACTCTCTTAGGCTCAGGCAATGCCCAATGACAGTGTGTTCCAGTTTCTTTGCAGCTTAATGATATTCGCCAATGTAGATACCAGTGGTTCTTTCAGCCTCTCTGAGATCCGATTACTTATTCGGCGGCGGTATGTAATTAGCGGTGCCACTTCTCGTATAAGTCAATTTGTTGCAGAATGCTCTCAGAGACCAGGAAATGTGAGAGTCAACTAGATTATAGCTTTTCGGCGTTAAGGTTACCATTCATTGCTGGATGAAATTTGTTTGCTGCACAGAGGCGTACGAGCAACAAAATTTTCTCTCGAGTTTTTATTTTGGTCCTAAACACTAGAAGTGTACCTTCCGTCCATCACAACATGTGCGACTTGGTTTCTAGTTTTCTGATCTGGAGAGAGCGATGTAGACAAAAGATTATTTTATGTGGAAACTTAGTTTTGTATACTAATCTGTTTTGAGGCCCGTCGAAGTAGATTAGCAATAGTTCAATATGTTTCATCTTTGAGGCTGGAGGATTTTCCGACAGTGGGACCAATGATCCATTCCTTCACTCTCTGGCATTAAAATCGCCTAGCACTCGCAGGTGCGTTCTAAGTTTTCGCAGATGAAACCTTTGGGCGCCCCATCATTTCCTTCCTTCGTCTACCTAAGGTGAACGACAGTACTTGGGTGCGGTGGTTCTCAACCGCTACAAATTGAACAATTTGCGCTCGTTTACATGGCGGCAGTAGGAGAAGTCGCACAGTGTGGAAAATTTACTTTTTTGTAACAAAGGCTAATATCTCGATCAGACCTTTAAAATGGCCCTCGAAAATAAAACTTAGAATTTTCGGAATTTTTTAGCCTAAAAACAACATGTAATAAAAAATATGTATTATGTATATGTATTTAAAACTTTTGCAGAAATTCATTGAAACTGTTTTTTTAGTCAAAAAACGAAAACAATTCAAAATCTTATATTTTTTAAGGTAATTAAAAAACCAAGGCAAGCCACAATAAACAGTTATCAGCATTAAGGCAAAAACAACACTTACATGTATTTTGTTGTTTCTTCTGGTCTCTAAAGTGATGGCGTGATGTTAATTTTCCTTGGTAGTAATAAAAGAAGGGGTCTCATCTGAAGCATTACTATGCTGACGTTAAAGACTTCGGTACCCTTAAACCAGACATGCCCAGCGTAGAGCACTTGCCTATAGAATTCTGCCAGCGCAGGGCACTTGCTTATGGAGTTCTGCCGACGTTGGGCATGCCTGCCTTAAACCTATTATGGTGAAGTGGCTGCACTAAAGCTTCCTCACTTTTTGCCGTGGCGCAAGGCTTTAAGAGAACGGTGATGCAATGTTTGGGATTCTAGTATGACTCTGCCACCGTAAGTGTATACCCGGTAGAACGACCGTCAATTGTACTCCGGACTTTAAAAAAGTACTTGTCAGTGTTTTCAGAATTGAAGGGAAAAAGCAAGCACTTCTGCAAAAAATAATTAAGTTTTCGATTTCTTTAGAATTAGACATTTGAACGCAACTGTTGTACCTGCAATATACATATATGTATGTATATGTAAGTTACTACTTATCAGTAATACCTACTGACTACTCAGAATTAGGTTCACCTGAACATTACACATTTTCAGTTACTTAAATACATATGTACATATTTATTTAGATA
>NW_023458556.1:31524338-31537753 GCF_013731165.1 Rhagoletis pomonella
GTATTTAATGTTCGGCTCCGCCCGAACTTAGACTTTCTTACTTGTTTATATTCATTTTAACCAACATAAATCACCATCTTGAGATGCCCACGCTAGTTTACGTAGGTTTTATTATAATTTGTATCCCATCGCTCACGTTCTACATAACAGCCAATACATATTTATTCCCGCATCAGCCTATCGGTAACAAAGTTTCAAAAGAGACACCATTGATTAAAACTCATATTTTCTTATATGAAGCATTTTCCCTCTTTAATTATGTTTAAGTTTTGTCGGAACAAAAAAACCTTAAATACAAATATTACATATTTCTCATTCCATACAATCATGTGTACTAAATATAACTGTAAAAGTTTGTGAGCGAGTGAGATAGTAAGGAAGTGTATGAATATGTTTGTTGCTCCCGCACGCTAGAACGGCTGAACAGATTTTTAATGAAATTTTGCAAATAGATATGTAGGTTATAGCCTAAGATATATCTTGAAGAGAGTTGCCACTTTTCGCAAATATGAACATCAATCAATTAATAAGTCGATTAAAATACTAAACAATGTAAGTGTCGAACAAAAGGAGCTTCAAAACGACTTATTTAGTAAATACCTTTCTTTAAAGGAGGTTGCCACCTATAAAAATGTTAAAAGTGGTTACTAAGTTAAGCAGACATCACAAAAATGTGTGTATGAAACGAAAGCTGTTCATGTATTCTTACGAAAATATTCTTTAGGAAGGTTGCCTCCTGTTCTAAATCTGAAATCAGTTTAATTAATTAGTCGAACTAATTGAACGGAAGGGGTTTAGTAGACGGCATACACGGTGCGTCTGACTCCCGAGTCGGTTTGGATGTGTTAGTCAAAATAAATATGTGTTCGTTACACCGACATGACTCCGGCATGGCTCTGAATCACTCAAATGTGTGTAGTCGGAAGACGAGTCAACACGTACACAGATGACTCGCGAGTTAGCGTTTATGAAGCCAATAAGAAAGTTTTACTTCAAAAATACTTATAAAGGAGGTTTTGTTCAGAAAATATTTTTAAATAGGGTTGTCACCGGTAAAAGTCAATTTAAATTAAATCAATAGGTTAAATGAATCATTACAAAATGATCCAAGTCCAACAAAAAATGGTGACGAAAGCTTTATTTCGAAAATATTTTTTTAAAGGCTTATTTCGGTGAAATAATTTATTTCCTTTTTTGTTACATTTGTAATCGTAACGTAAAACCGAACCTCACGGGGACGGAGCTAGTATTCCAAATTCTTCGGCTCCATCGTAAATAAATTTCACCTTCATTACCAACAATACGCTTATACTTCATTTTCACCGACAGTATGTACATATGTACATACATATGAAAGTGTGTAAATACTAAGTGTGTACACTGATCTAGGCAAACTTAATGAGAAAAAGAAAAGTGTACTACATATTGTAGCAGCCAGATTATGCGTTACTTAATTTTGGTTAGTTCCAGTCAACAAATGTCTACTTCAACACAATGGCCAAGAGCTCATTTAACATCATTAATTGCCAATAAAGTTCACAATTTGTTACACTTAATACCCAACATAGTAGTTGGACACGTTTGTGCTCATATGTGTACGCGCAGATACTCCGGTCTATGCTTAAAAGAAAATTCGTAAGCAGAGCTGCGGTCATACACTGCGTATACGTAATTTGTTATGGAGGTACTAAAAATGTGTGATGAGGAAGAAGAAACTGTATATAAATATGTATATACATGTGTATTTATATGGTACAATAAATACAAAATGAGTAAACTAAATATTTTTTGCAGAAGGCAAGCGCTTAGCAGGCAAATTTTGAATGTGTAGATCAAATATTCTGACATGGACCCTTAGCACTTGTGTCTCGAAAATTATTTTAGCCACAGATTTCATCATCTAGGATTATGTAAAGAATCCCAGCTCCTTCACCAAAGATGATATGAACAAGGCAGTCGTTTTCGAGAAGAAATTTAAAATACAGCTCTCAAGGAGGGGCATGCCAGGCAAGAAACCTCATGATTAAAGGCCTTGAACAGATACAGGCTTCTAATTAATCTCCCTATAATTAATTGAGAATCATCACAGGCATCCTTACAAAGCCTTCCTGACAAAGAAGCTAGGATGATCGTTATGAAAATCATAACCAAACCTAAATTAAATCTTAGAAGTGTTTGAGAGATTTCTAGAGAACTAAAAAATTTTTTAATGAGCATTTAGCCGATTCCTGACAGATTCCTAGTGGAATTTATGTTACTATCCGCCTTTAAGGGGAATACTGCGACTGTTATTGCCCAGCATTCTGATGATTAAAAGCTAACGTCCTTGGCTCTCAGTTATTTCCGGTAATAAAAGATTCATCTGATTAAAAGATTTGCAAGTTACTAAGAGAAGGGATAAAGAGCACCCATAGGACCTATACATATATGTACATATATCTTATGCCTACATACTACCTCTTGAGAATACTATGGCACGGGCTTGGCCTAACAGAGTGATCCAGTAAGATTCCAGCTGAGATAACTTAATCAACGCATTGCCCTGGTGACTCCCAAATGAAATTGAGGAATTTTAATACGAAATACATATGTGTACATGACATATGAGTAACATTCTTTTCTGCTTTCCAGGCTTTAACACAAACAACAAAAATGTACACAGAAACTGCTATTTTTGAAATTATTTCTCTTGTTCAATTGGTTTATTAAGTGGAACCACTCTTTGTTTTAAGTTAATAACGATAAATTGAAAATATCTCGAAAACTATTCCATAGAATAAAAAATACACTCGATTTTCAAAATCAGTAGGCGATTCAACATGGGGAATGGATAGGGGCATCCGTGGAATAAAACAAACACAAATTTTGTGATCCAGTGTTATTTTCCGATAAATCAGGCAAGAATGTGCGGACAATATTGTACAGATTAGTGATGTCAATTTTTTCGCATTTTACGATCCCAGGATTTTTGTGATGTCGTTATCACAATCCCGGGATCCCTGGATTAGGCCCGGGATTTAGATATTAATTACTTTTCAACAACTTAAATCGAAAAAATTGCTTCTTCTATAGTGTTTCAGAAGCTCTCCTACGACAAAATAAATAATAAATAAATGGGTTTGAAACCTATTTATACCCGAGCGCACTTGTGCACAAGGGTATATTAATTTTGTTCACATAACGGTTGTTTGTAACAGCCAAAACGAATCGAAATAGATAGAGACAAATGTATACATAAATGATCAGAACGAAAAGAGAAATCGATTAAGCCATGTCTGTCTATCCGTCCGTCTGTCCGTCCGTCCGTGTACACGATAACTCGAGCAAAAATTGAGATATCTCAACGAAATTTTGTATGTAGGTTTCCATTTATCCAAGGTAGGTTGGTATTGAAAATGGGCGAAATCGGACTGTAACCACGCCCACTTCCCATATAACGGTAATTTTCAGAAATACGAAAACTGCGATATTTTAGTAACTACTGGAGATTATTCACTTAAAATTGATATTTACAATAAGTTTAAGACGAAAAATAAGAATATTATAAATTTTTGGAAAATGGGCGTAGCCACGCCCACTTATGGTTACATGTATATATCTTGGTAACCGCTGCACCAATTTCTTCCAAACTTGGCACAGTTGTTGGCCTTCGCACAACATACCAAACGGCCCAAACTTTTTAAAATCGGACAATATCCACGCCCACTTCCCATATAACGGTAATTTAGAAATAAGAAAACTGCGATATTTTAGTAACTACTGGAGGTTATTCACTCAAAATTGATATTTACAATAAGTTTTAGACGAAAAATAAGAATATTATAAATTTTCGGAAAATGGGCGTAGCCACGCCCACTTATGGTTACATGTGTATATCTTGGTAACCGCTGCACCAATTTCTTCCAAACTTGGCACAGTTGTTGGCTTTGATACAGCATACTAAATGGATGAAAATTTAAAAAATAGGACAATAAATACGCCCACATCCCATATAACGGTAATTTTCGGAAATACGAAATTTTAGTAACTACTGGAGGTTATTCACTCAAAATTGATATTTACGACAATTTTTAGACGAAAAATAAGAATATTATAAATTTTTGAAAAATGGGCGTAGCTAATTTATTCAAAATTGATGCTTGCAACAATTCGTTACCAAGATATACGTTTATGGTAAAATTTTGGAAAATGGGCGTGGTACCGCCCACTTATGATCACATATATGTATAGCGGTAACCGTTCTACCAATTTGTACCAAACTCGGTATGGTTATTGTGCTTGCCAAATAAAAGCAAAACGTTGAAAATTATTGAAATCGGACTAAAATTACGGCCGCTTTTTATATAACGGTAAATTTCAGAAATGCTTGAAACTGCAATATTTCGAATTTTAAGGACGCTAATTTACTCAATATTGATACACCCCGGCTTACCATCTAGCGGTTGCTTTCGGAAAGGTGAAAAAACATATATTTAATACTTGCGCCGGGTATTTAATGTTCGGCTCCGCCCGAACTTAGACTTTCTTACTTGTTTTATTTAAAGTGGCGATTTTATTTTTTCTCTTTGACGTCAGGATTTATTTTAAATGACTTTGTAATTTCAAAGATATGAATAATTCCAATAATTATTTAAAAAACTCAATGCAATGCAGAATAAAAATATGGGTACAAATGAACGAGGAAATTTCTTTAGAATTAAAAAAAAAAATTTTTTTTTGGATTCACAAGACCGAATAGGGTATTTTTTTATGCTGATAAAGTTAGAAGGACGCAATTCGAGGATGTTATCGAGTTTTTATAAGTCCTTAACATATAATTTTTCCAAAAATAAATATTGCAAAATTTCAGGGATATTATTTTAAGAGGACATTTTCAATACATACACGTCCTTAAGAACCAAAAAATTGAATCTGTTTAAATTCTGCAGAATTTTCCCTTTAATTTGGTACCTATACTTTTTCTCGAAGCACATTTCACTGAATTTTTTACTATATTTGGCCCATGGTTTCGCGAATATATTGATTTTTGTGTGTAATATTTACTATCGCACGGTGTTATATGTATATCGAGCTAGACATTTATAAAAGAATATTAACTATTAAATAAAAAAAGAAATATAGCCAATACTGGTCAAGAAAAGGAGTTTCTATTATTGCAATCAGTGCAAATTACAAATGCCACAAATCCCGGGATTATTTGCTAAGAATCCCGGGATTTTACGAAGCAGAAAATGTCCGGGATTCCGTGATCCCGCGATTAACATTCCTAACAACACGGCAAAGCAGCACCACAACACAAGCCTTAAGGCTTTGCTGCACTTAAGCTTACACTGGCCATTCCTATGTGCTTTTGCTCGCTGGCTTAACCTTCAAATGTCAACACTTTACCTCTGGGCTGAAAAAGTTATTTGTGTAAACTTGTTAACGCCGGCTAAGAGCTGCTGCTTTGCTAGCTGCTGCTGATGCTGCAAATGATGATAAAATATTATTTTCTCATTATTATAATAGTACTAACAATACATACATATATATATATATATATACTACCAGTATAATAGGAGCAACTATTTACGTTTTGTTGCTGTTGGTTTGTAAAGGAAATAATTTACCGCTATTCGCTGCACACACCTCACCATTAGTATGGACATTAGCTATTGTTGTTATATAATTTTCCACTCGAACAACTAGTATGTATGTATATTGAGCGAGCGTAGTGAAGAGCAATTCTAAAGGCGATGGAATTATGCTTGACCTTGCACTTTTCGCACAAACAATAAAAAAGAAGCCAACAATAACGGCCGCAGAATCACTTTGATTGCCAACAAAAACGCAGCGTTCAGTGGAGTGGGTTGGTGATGATGGCGGTGGCGTTTGCCAGCATTAAAAGTGTCATCGTCAGCGCTAATGCAAGTTTTCTTGTGGCACTTATTGCTTTGAATGTATATGTACATACATACATACATATGCGCTATCTACCTACATAGCACACACATACATACATTTCTATTGATAGTGTGTAAATATTTTCCTTTTATCCGCAAACCCATGCAACAGTTGACAGCGTAATCAGGCGATCGGGTTGATAGTTGACTTATGTAATTTTAATTTTTCATTTTCAAACATTTCATTATTCACCTCTTGAAAAGTAGGTCACGAGCGGCTTAAGCAGTGACTTTGAAATTTTGCTAAGTCGCAAGGACATGTCAAAAGCTTGTGAGACCTTTTGTGCTCTGTAAATAACAAATTGCTTTTTGATGCATTAATTCCAAAAAAAAAACACCTAAAATGTAATTGTTCTCATTTTTGAAAAATTTTTGTTGATGCACGCCTACAAGCTGGCGTGGGTTTGTCTTCAATTATTAATGGTCATTGCATCCTAGAATGAGGTTTTACCTTTTATACGAAGTGACAAAGATGTATTCTTTATGAGCAAAAGCAAATAGCAGCTTAATTTTTTTGATTCGATTTGATTTTATACGATTTTAATAGTTGAAGAATTCGTATTCCGTAAGATATCCTCAATAGAGTTATAGTAAATGCCGTATTGTGATATCGAATTTTTGGAGAATAATATGAAAATAACTATTTATGTGGAGCAAAGCGCATTACTTAGCCATGCGTAGTGTCTATAATCTGCGCATTTCCTATGTTCGCCAAAAATTAAATTTGTAAATACGAAATATTTAGAAATATTTCAATGTGATTAAGGTCGAAAGCAGCCATGTAAGCAAACACAAATTCATACATATGTTTGTACATTAGAGCGTACAACCTTATAAGCCAAAAAAGAAGTTCGCGTACCCTCCTTTGCCTAAAGTATTTTCGCAAGGCAATTTCGAAAAAAAAAATTGGTTTTCGCCGAACCTAGAGGTCCTTTTTACCTTTTTCGGTCACACCACCTACATTCGGCAATAAAAGGGTTTTCAAATAGTAATTTTTGGAGATCTTTAATTTACTGACATAAGGGTGGTAAGTTAACTTTAAAACCTAGAAAGTAGCTCCTCGAGACAAGAACATCAATGTATCATGCTGTAAATGCCAAAGATATGACGAAGAATGCGACTTCTAGTTTCAACAAATTTTTGTTTTTTTTCGAAATTGCCGTGCAAAGCAATCTTTCGAATCAGCGGTGTTCGGCGATGTTTTTTTTTTTGGTACGGTCTAATGTGCATATGTACATGTACACTCATATAAAATAATAGATTTTATTCATTGTTATACGACGTAAGCGTACCAGCTCCTATATTTACATACAAACTACATACCGCAACACTTATTATTCAACATTCAACACATAAAATTTGCTCTTAATTTCCATTTAAATGAATTGAATGACTCTTAATTCATGCCGTTTAGCCAATCTCTCGTTTATTCCATTTGCATTAGTAAGCAAATATAAATGCATACGCGTGTAAACGCTGTGAGGAAACGCACTAGTGCCGAATTGGTTCAGTACTGGAAAATTTAGAACCATGACTAGTGCGCGTTAATTCTATTTTACATACAGCAACTGGCGAATTTTATGTTCCGATGTCCTACGAAGTGTCAGTTGCCACTACTGCTTGCCTCTTTCGATAGTTCCGAACCATTTCTAAAATCTACAGACGAAAAAAAGTAACATAATTTTTACAATAAGAGTCTTTTTGGTTTTCCCATGGTAGCGGTTTTAAATTATTTTCAAAGGATCGTGTTTTTTTTTTTAATTTGAAATCAAATTTTTTTGAATGAATGCAATTCAAACTGAGCATTTGAAAACACGTTTACGTACCTATGGCTGTAGAGGTGCTTGTTGTTATTGATTGGACTCCAAATGGTCTCAAGATGTTTTGTATTACCAAAGTATGAAAAAGCATCCGTGAAGTGCAGAATGAAAGCGTATCTGAATGAAAAAAACCGTCAAATAAATAGCTATTTAAAGTAAACACGCACTCCGCTGCATCTCTTTTTCTATAGTTCCGAACCAATCCGTCACGTTAGATATTTTAGATTTCTAATGGCAATTTGTTTACAAGCTTTTATTTAACTTGCTCTGTGTGTAAAAATGTTTCTTTTGGGAAAATCTGGAAATGAACTTTTGACCAACTTCCCGATGACTTAGAGACTTGAAACTTCACAGTTGGCTAAGAACCCTATGACAATGCATATAATCTACATGAAAAAGGAATATCTCCACAAAAAAGTTTACCGATAGGTGGCGCACGAGTCGAGATATTTGGTAAACCAGTATTTGTGGTCCGATTTCAGTTATATTAAGAAAGCTTGTTTTAAAAAATATTTTTTTTTACTATTAACTTATTTTATTCCTTGGGACTTATCATACTTTTTGTGACTAAATATTTTGGACTTGGCAAATTTGCGTATCACTGAACAGAAATGGTTTGAAATAAAATAGGTTTTTCGATATTTAAGAAAACGATGCATTTCTTATTGTTCTTGCTCTAGCATCAAAATATAATTTTTTAGAAAAAGTGGACCTAGCACCAATTTTTCACTCTTAGCTAGAGATATGTATGTACGACTTTACTTTTTCACATGCATTTTTGAACCATCCTAATGTACTGTTGGATTCAAAATGAAATTAAATAAAATGCAAAATAAATTAAAAAAAATCCTCCCCAAAATTGTGGAAATTGAAAAAAGCATTGTCATGTTAGTGCAGTTAGATACCTACATAAAAGTTAATATTTGATTTATAAGTTTCATATCATACAATGAAAGCTATACTGTTGAATACGTAAAATTTGTGATTGCATTATAAGAATAATTTTATTGTCTAAATTTACTATACCATTTTATTTGAATTTTCTGAATTTTCAGTTTTTCTTGAGAGCTCTAGACAGACAGGCCTTTACCTAAGATAAACTATTCTCCTCTTATATCTCTTTCTCGGACAGCATCCGAATTGCTATCTAATTACACGAAAGGGTCAAGGGATGTTAGGAAACTCTATTCAACGGTTAGAAAATGCGTACATTCGCTAACAAAACTACATCTATTTTTTTATATGCTGTAGACGTAAACGTCTTCATGGTTAACGGGTTATCTGGTTATTTGGTGATATTTTTTAGCCAGTTTCAATCAAGGAGCGGAAATAATGATAAATTTAAAATTTCAATAAAAGAAACATCAGGCTGAAGCTGAAATGCCTCGTGCATAAGGAGTAAACCAACATATTTGCCATCCGACTACGTTCAGCGGTACTGATTTTTTTGGTTTTTAATAACCAATTTTAATACATAATTGTTTTTGGAGTTTTATTTATTCATTGCAAAATAATATTTATTTTGAGAGCCATATTTTTTTGCTTAGAAGATAAAACTTAATTTTTGGGTATTTTTGTGGCATGCAAATGCTTATATGAAGCTAAAGATAAAATTAATATTAGACTGCATCACTCCTCATACAAAAAAAAAAATCGGTACTATTTTTCCATTGGAATTATAAAATATCTTATATTTTAAGACGTCCACCAAAATATTTCGGAAAAATATTAAGATTTAAGTGAGCTGGACCGATTTGAACATACCTCCAAAAATGGAGTTTTTTATGAATAAAAATAGTTTCTTAAAGATTTTTTGTTTTGAAAAAATCCCCTCAAATGACAAAACGGTTTAAGCTGAAAATATTTGGTAAAAATATTAAAAAAAAAAAAATTAAAAAACAATTTTGAACAGAATGGTAATGATGAGATTTTTGATGCTGTTTTTTAACTTTTTTCAAAGATTGGTATAGGAAAAACTTGAATAACTGAACCTAAACTCTTCCGATTTAGACTTAAGAGGTGTCATTGGAAAGGTATTTTCTCACCGTTTTTATTACTTTGGTAATAACCTCACTCAAAGGATGGAAGAAAAAGGTAGAATGAACGAACGTCATTCAAAGTTGAATTAAGATGTGTTGGTATTCGGAAAAACAAGATGGAACACGAATGACGTTTTTTTGTTCAAATCAGTGTGAAAATACCTTTCTACTGAGATCCCATAAGTCTAACAGGCCCAGTTAATCAAGTTTTTCGTAAATCAATCTTTGAAAAAAATTAAAAAAACAGCATCAAAAATCTTATTCTTACGATTCCGTTGAAACGAATTTTAAATGTTTTTATGCAGATTTTGTAAGCTTAATCTAATTTGTCATCTGAGGGGATTTTTTCCAAAAAATCCTTTAAGAAACTATTTTTATTCATAAAAAACTCCACTTTTAGTGGTATTTTCAATCCGGTCCAGCTCACGTTAAATCTTAATATTTTTCTGAAATATTTTGGTGGACGTCTTAAAATATAATAAATTTTGTAATCCCGGCGGAAAAACCGCAATTTTTTTTTGGTGATGCAGCCTAATGAATATAAATTTAAAGATAAAAGAAATATAAAAGTTAAGTTAATCGTGGAGTCATGGGCAATGAAGTGGCAGATATTCACGCCAGAAAAGGGGCTGCACAGGGATTCATAGGCCCAGGACCCTTTACCGGTCTGCCAAGGAGCTCCGTTATACGGAACTACTATATCTGGATAAAGAACGAAGCACAACATCACTGGACCAATACGGAAGGTAACATACAGGCCAAGTCCTTCATTCCGGTTATATCAACAAGGAGAACCGAAGAACTCCTTCACCTCAGTAGGCATGAAGTAAGAATTGATACAGGCTTTCTTACTGGCCACTCTAGGGTAATGAAACACTTGTCAAATATAGGAGTTGTCAGCTCTGACCAGTGCAGGTTGTGTAACGAAGAACAGGAAACAGTAGAGCACATTATGTGCCATTGTAAAGCCCTTACCCGACCTAAATGGCATTCAGTCAAAGGACCTCGCGAGATTTCTTAACAGTATGTGGATCAAAGATGACCTGTAGTTGAATAGAGGTTTGTTACAATAGATCGTTTCGGTCGCGGTAACTAGGTGACCTGCTCCCTCCTCTAAATCTGATCTCATCTAATCTAATCTAATCTAAGTTAATCGTGGTAATGGTAAAGGTAGTGGTAATAGCAATATTAATGACAGTAGTGGTAATAGTAATATTGATAGTAATGACAATAATAAAGCTAATGTCTATGGTAATATTTAGTAATCGTATGGTAATGGTTATGAGTATGGTAATGGTAATGGTAATCGTAATTTTAATTGTACTGGTAGTCGCTGTTTTCGTATTTACCTTCGTATTCGTGTTCGCATTTCCATTCGGGTTCGTATTTGTCTTGGCTTCGTATTCGATCTCTAATACTGTCGCCTTATTCATATTCCCCCGCAAACATATTCTGAGCGTTCAGAATATATGAGTCCGAAAGGTGTCCTAGGTAGGTAAGAAATATGAGTTTCAAAAACAAAAAATTTTTACTCTTATATGAATCTTTTAGGATTCATATATGAGCCAAGTTATGAGCCAGCACCTTGTGCCAATATAAAAACAATAAAGATTTGAAATTTATATTTAAACTTGTTTATACAGAAATTGAAAATAATTAGAAAACAAAAAATGAACAAAATTTAGCTTCAGCTGCTGCTATTGAATGCATGTTGGAATGTGTATATGCATGTAAGTATGTATGTATGTTATTTGCAAGGACTTTTTGCGGAATGCCTTTGCAAATATAGTGAGTTGAATAAGACTCAAAGAGCAACCTAAAATAAGAGTCCGAATGTAGCAATTTATGAGGCCGATAAGGCTCTCAAAAAGAGTCATATATGAGGCCAAAACTTGTTTTAAAAGAGTCCAAAATGAGCCGTATATGATGCCAATAAGAGTCCAATATGACTCATATTGAGGCTCATTTGATGTATGAATTTAAGCTCATATAAGTCGACATTCGTAGGAAGGGAAACACACTCATATCGGACTCTTAAATGAGCTCATTATGAGCGTAATTGCTCGGAAATAGGACTCCTTAAAGACTCATTTATGACTCCAAATGTTTGCTGGGTCGCTTCTTCTTCGTTTTCGTTTGTGTTCATTATTATCCTCGTCTCCTGCTTGTTAACAGTCCTCTTCTACGTCTTCGTTTTCGTAATCGCTTCCGTCACAGTCTTCCTTTTGGGCTTGGTTATCGCATTCGTATCGTAACCCTTACGTCTTCGTCGTCATATTCGTATTTGTCTTCGTCTTCGTAAATATAATAGTTTTTGTTTTGGTGTTCGTTTGCGTACTTGTGATCGGTGTCGTATACATGTGCGCTTTCGTGTTCGTCTTTATAAGTATCTTCGTGTATTCGTCTTTCCCTTTGGATTCGTCTTAGATTTAGCATTTTCCCTTAACCTTAAAAATTTCACATATGTACATTTAATGAGATTTATTTGACTAGCTCGCTAACGTTCTTTAAAGAATACACCTGAAGGCACATTTGCTTTCTAAGCAAAAGAGAAAACTTAAAGAATTACTTTTATTTTTTAAGCAAAACATTAAGATCAAAAAATTAATTTTTATTTTTTAAGCAAAACATAAAAATGAAAAAATGTATTTTTACTTTTTCAGCAAAAAAAAAAAATACTCAAAAAATAATTCACTAAATAATAATAAAAAAGTAAGTTTTTTAATAAAAGTTACACCTGTTTTCCATTAAAAAAAATAGCATCCTCCATCTTTACTTGCATGCACACGAGTTAAATAGACAACTGACAATCTGACTGGCAAAAGAAAGCCTACTGTGTTGCATAATAACTTCGAATTGAAGTCATTCAAATTTCAAACTACAAGTAAAATTTCAAGCACGCACCACCATCGCATTATGCCGGCATACCGAAATCAAACACCTTCATCCACACCCGAACAACTGTCAACTATTCATCCCATTGACGATTCAAAGAAATAAACAAGCGAACGAAAAACAGATCGCGTTGTATCGCCTCCTGCGACCACCACCAACGTTGGTTTTGTATTGGCGTTTGAAAATGCGGAATTTAAGTGCAGCTGACACAAATTTTCATCTCATTGCAGTGCAACCAAGCTGGGGATTTTCACTTTTCATTCACCAACTACTTTATTTCTATGCGATTTTCTCCCTCTTTTCTCTGGACGTCTTATTCACCTACCACCGGGCGTCTGACTCACTTTCTCTACTCTCCTCTCGCTTTCTAATTCTGTGCTTAACGCATTCCATTGAACTACTAAAGACTTTTCATTGCAATCCTCATTGCTTGCAACTGGAAATGTAGTGAAACGACATACATACATACAGAGTTTCTAAGGCGAAACCATTTGCTGGGCAAGTACCTTGGGCTTGGTGACGACGGTATATACAGATATAGTCAGCAAGACTGTAGAAAATTGCAACTCGAATTCTTCGCAAGCATTATTTTAATTTTCTGTCGTGGTATTCTTGCTATTAATTCACTAATTAAATGAAAATTGCAAATAAATTCGCAATAGCGTTTTTTTTTATCTAAATAAATATGTACATATGTATTTAAGTAACTGAAAATGTGT
>NW_023458556.1:31537853-31553068 GCF_013731165.1 Rhagoletis pomonella
ACACATTTTCAGTTACTTAAATACATATGTACATATTTATTTAGATACAAAAACACTATTGGGAATTTATTTGCGATTTTCATTTAATTAGTGAATTAATAGCAAGAATACCACGACAGAAAATTAAAATAATGCTTGCGAAGAATTCGAGTTGCAATTTTCTACAGTCTTGCTGACTATATCTGTATATACCGTCGTCACCAAGCCCAAGGTACTTGCCCAACAAACGGTTTCGCCTTAGAAACTCTGCCACTGCAACTACATTACGTCACAGCATTTACTTACTGTAAATATGTATGTATGTATGTCGTTTGACTACATTTCCAGTTGCAAGCAATGAGGATTGCAATGAAAAGTCTTTAGTAGTTCAATGGAATGCGTTAAGCACAGAATTAGAAAGCGAGAGGAGAGTAGAGAAAGTGAGTCAGACGCCCGGTGGTAGGTGAATAAGACGTCCAGAGAAAAGGGGTAGAAAATCGCATAGAAATAAAGTAGTTGGTGAATGAAAAGTGAAAATCCCCAGCTTGGTTGCACTGCAATGAGATGAAAATTTGTGTCAGCTGCACTTAAATTCCGCATTTTCAAACGCAATACAAAACCAACGTTGGTGGTGGTCGCAGGAGGTGATACAAAGCGATCTGTTTTTCGTTCGCTTGTTTATTTCTTTGAATCGTCAATGGGATGAATAGTTGGCAGTTGTTCGGATGTGGATCGAGGTATTTGATTTCGGTATGCCGGCATAATGCGATGGTGGTGCGTGCTTAAAATTTTACTTGTAGTTTGAAATTTGAATGACTTCAATTCGAAGTTATTGTGCAACACAGTAGGCTTTCTTTTGCCAGTCAGATTGTCAGTTGCCTATTTAACTCGTGGGCATGCAAGTAAAGATGGAGGATACTATTTTATTCATGGAAACTTGCATTACAAAACTTACTTTTTATTAATCATTACCTAGTGAGTTATTTTTTGAGTATTATTTTTTGCTGAAAAAATAAAAAGTAATTTTTTGAGTTTTATGTTTCGCTTAAAAAATAAAAAACAAATTTGTTTTAGTTTTATGCTAGCTTAAAAAATAAAAGTAATTTTTTTAGTTTTCTGTTTAGCTTGGAAAATTAAATTTAATTTTTGGCTTTACAATTTTTGCCTAGGAAGCAAATGTGCCTTCAGGTGTATTCTTTAAGAACGTTAGCGAGCTAAAAATTTTCAAATAAACCTCATTAAATGTACATATGTTACATTATTAAAGTTAAGGACTGATACTAAGATTAAGACTAAATCCTAGACGAATGCAATTACGACAACGAAGCGGAAACCGAACAGAAACGAAGATGGATACAAAGACGAAGACGAAAGCACACATGTATACGACACCGATCACAAGTACGCAAACGAACACCAAAACAAAAACTATTATATTCACGAAGACGAAGACAAATACGAATATGACGACGAAGACGTAAGGATTACGATACGATGCGATAACCAACCCCAAACGGAAGACTGTGACAGAAGCGATTACGAAAACGAAGACGTAGAAGAGGACTATTAACAAGCAGGAGACGAGGATAATAATGAACACAAACGAAAACGAAGAAGAAGCGAATATGAATGAGGCGACAGTATTAGAGATCGAATACGAAGCCAAGACAAATACGAATACAAATTACCATTACCATTACCATTAACATACTCATAACCATTACTATTGCCATTACAATATGAGTACCATTACGATTACTATTACCATTAACATTACCTTTATTGCTACCATTACCATCACTATTACCATTACCAATACCATATTACTATTACCACTACCTTTACCTTTTTATCTTTAAATTTATATTCATTAGACTGCATAACAAAAAAAATTGCGGCTTTTCCGCCAGGATTACAAAATTTATTATATTTTAAGACGTCCACCAAAATATTTCAGAAAACTATTAAGATTTAAGCGAGCTGGACCGATTTGAAAATACCTCCAAAAATGAATAAAAATAGTTTCTTAAAGACCTTTTTGAAAAAAGTCCCCTCAGATGATAAATTAGATTAATCTTAAAAAATCTGCATAAAAATATTTGAAAATCTTTTCAACGGAATCGTAAGAATGAGATTTTTGATGCTGGTTTTTTACTTTTTTCAAACATTGGTTTACGAAAAACTTTAATAACTGGGCCAAAAATGTTCTGATTTAGTCTTATGGGATCTCGGTAGAAAGGTATTTTCACACTGATTTCATTTCTGAACAAAAAAAGTCATTCGTGTCCCATCTTGTTTTTCTGAATACCAACACATCTTAATTCAACTTTGAATGACGTTCGTTCATTCTACCTTTCTCTTCCATCCTTTGAATGAGTTTATAACCAAAGGAAATAAAAAAGGTGAGAAAATACCTTTCCAATGACACCTCTTAAGTCTAAATCGGAAGAGTTTAGGTTCAGTTATTCAAGTTTTTCCTATACCAATCTTTGAAAAAAGTTAAAAAAACAGCATCAAAAATCTCCACCAAATCAAATTACGATTCCGTTCAAAAATTTTTTTTTAATATTTTGACGTAAATATTTTCAGCTTAAACCGTTTTGTCATTTGAGGGGATTTTTCAAAAAAGATCTTTAAGAAACTATTTTTATTCACAAAAAACTCAATTTTCAAATCGGTCCAGCTCACTTAAATTTTAATATTTTTCCGAAATATTTTGGTGGACGTCTTAAAATATAATATATTTTATAATTCCAATGGAAAAATAGTACCAATTTTTTTTTGTATTGGGAGTGATGCAGTCTAATATTCATTTTATCTTTAGCTTCATATGAGCATGTCACAAAAATACCCAAAAATTAAGTTTTATTTTCTAAACAAAAAAGTATGGCTCTCAAAATAAATATTATTTTGCAAGGAATAAATAAAACTCCAAAAACAATTATTAAAATTGGTTATTAAAAAGTAAAACCAAAAAAATCAGTCCGCTGAACGTAGTCCGGATGGCAAATATGTTGGTTTTCTCCTTATGCACGAGGCATTTCTGCTTCAGCCTGATGTTTCTTTTATTGAAATTTTAAATTTATCATTATTTCCGCTCCTTGATTGAAACTGGCTAAAAAATATCACCAAATAACCAGATAACCCGTTAACCATGAAGACGTTTATATCTACAGCATATAAAAAAATAGAAGTAGTTTTGTTAGCGAATGTACGCATTTTCTAACCGTTGAATAGAGTTTCCTAACATCCCTTCACCCTTTCGTGTGATTAGATATCAATTCGAATGCTGTCCGAGAAAGATATATATATATATGCTGGGTGTTTGCAAGGCCCAATAAAGAAGAATTTAGTTTAGCTGATTATTTTTACATGCATAAGTGGCAATTGTTGGCCAAAGAGGACAATAGTTTATCTTAGGTAAACGCCTTTCTGTTTGGAGCTCTCAAGAAAAACTGAAAATTCAAATAAAATGGTATAGTAAATTTAGACAATAAAATTATTCTTATAATGCAATCACAAATTTTACGCATTCAACAGTATATCTTTCATTGTATGATATGAAACTGATAAATACAATATTACCTTTATGTAGGTATCTAACTGCACTAAGTATTACAATGCTTTTTTCAATTTCCCTTTTGGTTGTACGTTTTGTGGAGGATTTTTTTTTTTATTTATTTTGCATTTTATTTAATTTCATTTTGAATCTAACAGCTGTATGTACATTAGGATGGTCCAAAAATGCATGTGAAAAAGTAAAGTCGTACATACATATCTCTAGCTTAGAGTGAAAAATTGGTGCTAAGTCCACTTTTTCTAAAAAATTATATTTTGATGGAAGAAGCAAGAACAATAAGAAATGCATCGTTTTTTAAAATATCGAGAAACCTATTTTATTTCTAACCATTTCTGTTCAGTGATAGGCAAATTTGCCAAGTCAAAATTATTTAGTCACAGAAAGTATGATAAGTCCCAAGGAATAAAATAAGTTAATAGTAAAATAAGCTTTCTAAATATAAACCAAATCGGACCACAAATACTGGTTTACCAAATATCTCGACTCGTGCGCCACCTATCGGTAAACTTTTTTGTGGAGATATTCCTTTTTCATGTAGATTATATGCATTGTCATAGGGTTCTTAGCCAACTGTGAAGTTTCAAGTCTCTAAGTCATCGGGAAGTTGGTCAAAAATTCATTTCAAGTTTTTCCCCAAAGAAACATACTTACACACAGAGCAAGTTAAATAAAAGCTAGTAAACAAATTTCGATTAGAAATCTATAAATTTCTAAGGTGACGAATTGGTTCGGAACTATAGGAAAAGACATGCAACGGAGTGTTTGTTTACTTTAAATAGCTATTTATTTGACGGTTTTTTTTTTTTTCATTCAGATACGCTTTCGTTCTGCACTTCACGGATGCTTTTTCATACTTTGGTAATACAAAACAAGCACCTCTACAGCCATAGGTATGTAAACGTGTTTTCAAATGCTCAGTTTGAATTGCATTAAATTTGATTTCAAATTTAAAAAAACACACGATTCTTTGAAAATAATTTAAAACCGCTACCATGGGAAAACCAAAAGGACTCTTTTTGTAAAAATTATGTTACCTTTTTTCGTCTGTAGATTTTAGAAATGGTTCGGAACTATCGAAAACGGCAAGCAGTAGTGGCAACTGACACCTCGTAGGACATCGCAATATAAAATTCGCGAACTAGTCATGGCTCTAAATTCTCCAGTACTGAACCAATTCGGCACTAGTGCGTTTCCCCACAGCGTTTACACGCGTATGCATCTATATTTGCTTACTAATGCAAATGGAATAAACGAGAGATTGGCTAAACGGCATGAATTAAGAGTCATTCAATTCATTTAAATGGAAATTAAGAGCAAATTTTATGTGTTGAATGTTGAATAATAAATGTTGCAGTATCTAGTTTGTATGTAAATATAGGAGCTGGGACGCTTACGTAGTATAACAATGAATAAAAGCTATTATTTTATATGAGTGTACATGTACATATGCACATTATACCGTACCAGAAAAAAAATCGCCGAACACCGCTGATTCGAAAGTTTGTTTTGCATGGCAATTTCGAAAAAAAAAATATTTTTTGAACCTAGGCGTCGCATTCTTCGTCATATCTTCGGCATTTACAGTATGATACATTGATGTTCTTGTCTCGAGGAGCTACTTTCTAGGTTTTAAAGTTAACTTACCACCCTTATGTCAGTACATTAAAGCTCTCAAAAAATTACTATTTGAAAACCCTTTTGTTGCCGAATGTAGGTGGTGTGACCGAAAAAGGTAAAAAGGACCCCTAGGTTCGGCGAAACCCATTTTTCTCGAACTTTTTTGCTTGCTTGTAAGGTTGTACGCTCTAATATACAAACATATGTATGAATTTGTGTTTGCTTTCATGGCTGTTGGCGACCTTAGTCACATTGAAATATTTCTAAATATTTCGTATTCACAAATTTAATTTTTGGCGAACATAGGAAATGCGCAGATTATAGACACTTCGCATGGCTAAGTAATGCGCTTTGCTCCACATAAATAGTTATTTTCATTTTATTCTCCAGAAATTCGATATCACAATACGGCATTTACCACATTACGGAATATGAATTCTTCAACTATTAAAATCGTATCAAATCAAAAAAATTAAGCTGCTATTTTCTTGTGCTCATATAGATATATACATCTTTGTCACTTCGTAAAAAAGGTAAAACCTCATTCTAGGATGCAATGACCATTAATAATTGAAGACAAACCCACGCCAGCTTGTAGGCGTGCATCAACAAAAATTTGGCAAAAATGAGAACAATTACATTTTAGGTGTTTTTTTTTTTGAATTAATGCATCCAAAAGCAATTTGTTATTTACAGAGCACAAAAGGCCTCACAAGCTTTTGACATGTCCTTGCGACTTAGCAAAATTTCAAAGTCACTGCTTAAGCCGCTCGTGACCTACTTTTCAAGAGGTGAATAATGAAATATTTGAAAATGAAAAATTAAAATTACATAAGTCAACTATCAACCCGATCGCCTGATTACGCTGTCAACTGTTGCATGGGTTGGCGGATAAAAGGAAAATATTTACACACTATCAATAGAAATGTACATATGTATGTAGTATGTACGTAGATAGCGCATATGTATGTACTTATACATTCAAAGCAATAAGTGCCACAAGAAAACTTGCATTAGCGCTGACGATGACACTTTTAATGCTGGCAAACACCACCGCCATCATCACCAACCCACTCCACTGAACGCTGCGTTTTTGTTGGCAATCAAAGTGATTCTGCGGCCGTTATTGTTGGCTTCTTTTTTATTGTTTGTGCGAAAAGTGCAAGGTCAAGCATAATTCCATCGCCTTTAGAATTGCTCTTCACTACGCTCGCTCAATATACATACATACTAGTTGTTCGAGTGGAAAATTATATAACAACAATAGCTAATGTCCATACTAATGGTGAGGTGTGTGCAGCGAATAGCGGTAAATTCTTTCCTTTACAAACTAACAGCAACAAAAAGTAAATAGTTGCTCCTATTATACTGGTAGTATATACATATATATATATGTATGTATTGTTAGTACTATTATAATAATGAGAAAATAATATTTTATCATCATTTGCAGCATCAGCAGCAACTAGCAAAGCAGCAGCTCTTAGCCGGCGTTAACAAGTTTACACAAAAAACTTTTTCAGCCCAGAGGTAAAGTGTTGACATTTGAAGGTTAAGCCAGCGAGCAAAAGCACATAGGAATGGCCAGTGTAAGCTTAAGTGCAGCAAAGCCTTAAGGCTTGTGTTGTGGTGCTGCTTTGCCTTGTTGTTAGGAATGTTAATCCCGGATCCCGGAATCCCGGACTTTTTCAGCTTCCTAAAATCCCGGCATTCTTAGCAAATAATCTCGGGATTTGCGGCATTTGTAATTTGCACTGATTGCAATAATAGAAACTCCTTTTCTTGACCAGTATTGGCTATATTTCTTTTTTTATTTAATAGTTAATATTCTTTTATAAATGTCTAGGTCGATATACATGTAACACCGTGCGATAGTAAATATTACACACAAAAATCAATATATTCGCGAAACCATGGGCCAAATATAGTAAAAAATTCAGTGAAATGTGCTTCGAGAAAAAGTATAGGTACCGAATTAAAGGGAAATTCTTTAGAATTTAAACAGATTCAATTTTTTGGTGCATAAGGACGTGTAAGTATTGAAAATGTCCCCTTAAAATTATATCCTTGAAATTTCGCAATATTTAGTTTTGGAAAAATTATATTTTAAGGAGTTATTAAAACTCGATAACATCCTCGAATTTCGTCCTTCCAACTTTATCAGCATAAAAAATTACCTATTCGTTCTTGAGAATCAAAAAATTTTTTTTTCTAATTCTAAAGAAATTTCCTTTTTGATTTGGTACTCATATTTTTATTCTACATTGCATTGAATTTTTTAATAACTTTTGGAATTAATCATACCTTTGAAATTACAAAGTCATTTAAAATAAATCCTGACATCAGAGAGGAAAAATAAAATCGTCACTTTAAATAAAAAAATTAGGTTTCAAACCCATTTATTTATTATTTATTTTATGGTAGGAGAACTTCTCAAACACTATAGAAGAAGCAATTTTTTTCGATTTAGGTTGTTGAAAAGTAATGAATATCTAAATCCCGGGATTGTGATAATGACATCTCCAAAATCCCGGGATCGTAAAAAGCGAAAAAATTAACATCACTAATCTGTACAATATTGTCCGCACATTGCCTGATTTATCGGAAAATAACACTGGATCACAAATTTGTATTTGTTTTGTTCCACGCATGCCCCTATCCATTTCCCATGTTTAATCGTCTTCTGATTTCGAAAATCGAGTGTATTTTTAACCGACTTCCAAAAAAGGAGGAGGTCAACCTAGACTCAAAGAGTAGGTACAATGGTGTCTCTTTGGCAGACAGAGATCATTTGATCAGATTCGTAGCTAATTTAGGTAGCTTCTTTGTCAGCAAGGCTTTGCAAGAATGCCTGTGATAATTCTCAATTAATTATGGGGAGATTAATTAGAAGCATGTATCTCTTTAAGTCCCTGATCATGAGGTTTCTTGCCTGGCATGCCCCTCCTTGAGAGCTGTATTTTAAATTTCTTCTCGAAAACGACTGCCTTGTTCATATCATCTTTGGTGAAGGAGCTGGGATTCTTTACATAATCCTAGATAATGTAGCCTGTGGCTAAAATAATTTTCGAGACACAAGTCCTAAGGGTCCATCTCAGAATATTTGATCTACACATTCAAAATTTGCCTGCTAAGCGCTTGCCTTCTGCAAAAAATATTTAGTTTACTCATTTTGTATTTATTGTACCATATACATACATATTTATATACAGTTTCCTCTTCATCACACATTTTTAGTACCTCCATAACAAATTACGTATACGCAGTGTATGACCGCAGCTCTGTTTACGAATTTTCTTGAATGCATAGACAGGAGTATCTGCGCGTACACAGATGAGCACAAACGTATCCAACTACTATGTTGGGTATTAAGTTTAACAAATTGTGAACTTTATTAGCAATTAATGATGTTAAATGAGCTCTTGGCCATTGTGTTGAAGTAGACATTTGTTGACTGGAACTAACCAAAATTAAGTAACGCATAATCTGGCAGCAGTAGCAGGAATGCTACAATATGTAGAACACTTTTCTTTTTATACCCGAGCGCACTTGTGCACAAGGGTATTATAACTTTGTTCACATAACGGTTGTTTGTAACAGGCAAAACGAATCGAGATAGATATAGACAAATGTATACATAAATGATCAGAATGAAAAGAGAAATCGATTAAGCGGTGACTGTCTGTCCGTCCGTCCGTCCGTCCGTCCGTCCGTCCGTCCGTCCGTCCGTCTGTGCACACGATAACTCGAGTAAAAATTGAGATATCTTAACGAAACTTGGTACGTGAACTTCTTTTGGGCGTGGGACGGATGGTATTGAAAATGGGCGAAATCGGATAATAACCACGCCTACCTCCCATATAACGGTAATTTTCAGAAAAACGAAAACTGCGATATTTTAGTAACTACTGAAGATAATTCACTCAAAATTGATATTTGCAATGAGTTTTAGACGAAAAATAAGAATATTACAAAATTTTGGCAAATGGGCGTAGCCACGCCCACTTATGGTTACATGCGTATATCTTGGTAACCGCTACACCAATTTCTTCCAAACTTGGCACAGTTGTTGGTCCTGGTACAGCATACCAATTGGCCGAAAATTTCTAAAATCGGACAATAACCACGCCCACATCCCATATAACGGTAATTTCGAGAAATACAAAATCTTCGATAAATCAGTAAATATTGAAGCTAATTTATTCAAAATTGATGATTGCAACAATTCTTTACCAAGAAATACGTTTATGACAAAATTTTGGAAAATGGGCGTGGCACCGCCCACTTATGATCACATATATGTATATCGGTAACCGTTCTACCAATTTGTACCAAACTCGGTATGGTTATTGTGCTTGCCACATATAAGCAAAACGTTGGAAATTATTGAAATCGGACTAAAATTACGGCCGCTTTTCATATAACGGTAAATTTCAGATATGCTTGAAATTTCAATATTTCGAAATTTAAGGACGCTAATTTACTTAAAATGTATACACCCCGGCTTATCATGTAGCGGTAGCTTTCGGAAAGGTGGAAAACATATATTTAATACTTGCGTCGGGTATTTAATGTTCGGCTCCGCCCGAACTTAGACTTTCTTACTTGTTCTCATTAAGTTTGCCTAGATCAGTGTACACACTTAGTATTTACACACTTTCATATGTATGTCCATATGTACATACTGTCGGTGAAAATGAAGTATAGGCGTATTGTTGGTAATGAAGGTGAAATTTATCTACGCTGAAGCCGAAGAATTTGGAATACTAGCTCCATCCCCATGAGGTTCGGTTTTACGTTACGATTACAAATGTAACAAAAAAGGAAATAAAATATTGCGCCGAAATATGCCTTTAAAAAAATATTTTCGAAATAAAGCTTTCGTCACCATATTTTGTTGGACTTGGCATCATTTTGTAATGTTTCATTTAACCTATTGATTGAATTTAAATTGCCTTTTACCGGTGACAACCCTATTTAAAAATATTTTCTGAACAAAGCCTCCTTTACAAGTATTTTTGAAGTAAAACTTTCTTATTGGCTCCATAAACGGTGCGTCTGACTCGGGAGTGCACTGTGTACGTGTTGACTCGTCTTCCGACTACACGCATTTGAGTGATTCAGAGTCATGCGGGAGTCATGTAGGTGTATTTATTTTGACTAAAAGATCCAAACTGACTCGGGAGTCAGATGCACCGTGTATGCCGCCTACTAAACCCCTTCCGTTCAATTAGTTCGACTAATTAATTAAACTGATTTTAGATTTAAAACAGGTGGCAACCTTCCTAAAGAATATTTTCGTAAGAATACATGAACAGCTTTCGTTTCATACACACATTTTTGTGATGTCTACTTAACTTAGTAACCACTTTTAACATTTTTATAGGTGGCAACCTCCTTTAAAGAAAGGTATTTACTAAATAAGTCGTTTTGAAGCTCCTTTTGTTCGACACTTACATTGTTTAGTATTTTAATCGACTTATTAATTGATTGATGTTCATATTTGCGAAAAGTGGCAACTCTCTTCAAGAAATATCCCACGCTAAAATTTCATTAAAATCTGTTCAGCCGTTCTAGCGTGCGGGAGCAACAAACATATTCATACTCTTCCTTACTGTCTCACTCGCTCACAATCTTTTACAGTTATATTTAGTACACATGATTGTAAGGAATGAGAAATATGTAATATTTGTATTTAAAGTTTTTTTGTTCCGACAAAACTTAAACATAATTAAAGAGGGAAAATGCTTCATATAAGAAAATAAGAGTTTTAATCAATGGCGTCTCTTTTGAAACTTGGTTACCGATAGGCTGATGCGGGAAAAATATGTATTGGCTATTATGTAGAACACGATCGAAGGGATAAAAATTATAATAAAACCTACATAAACTCGCGTATGCAAATTGGGCCCATCTTGGGGTTTTCTGCTGGTTAAAATGAATATGAAAACCAAATTTCATCAAGAGCACGATAGTATTTTTTGAATCATGTAGATGAACATGTTAAGAAATTGATCATTCTCGCAAGGATTTCGTAAATAAGTCATACAACGAATAAGCCGAAAGTAATAAGTTGTCTGTGCCAAGTAAAAGCTTACGACGAATTTAATTCCTGCATGCAGAAAAACATCAATATTTACTTACATATATACATACACAGGTGCACAGGGCTACATAAGTTGCAAGTGTTGGCCTTGCTGGCAACCCTCCCGCTCAACAGTTCCTTCCTATGGCATGCACAGCAGAGCGCAACTGAATTTAATCCGGATTTGTGCACCTGCTTTATACATGGCTATGTGTGTATGTATGTATGTACGCACTCATAGCAAAATCACTCGCGCAACAACATGCGAAGGTAAGCAGAAAATGTGCTTAAATGAGTTGACATGCAAAAGTGTACAATGAAACAAATGAAAAATACCAATGCCGCCATGCTTTGCTATGGCTAGTCCAGGTAAACTTTTGTAAAGTAATGAGAAAAATGAGCTTCCATGTACCGTTACCAAAGCGGCTGCTTTCCAGTTTCAATTTTACTCATTTTGATTTTTTGCTTACCTTTCATTTTGAACTTTATTAAACGACTGATTTTGTGTATCCTTCACAGATCTATGTGTGTACAACTCTGGTGGATAAACGCTGCGGGGGTAGATACTCGAATATGTACACATACATACATGTAGATACCTGCCAGAAAAAAATATTGGCAGAGAATTTTTCACAATGTAATTCTTCCTTTTAAGTTTTTATAAAAATATAGTTTATACTACTACAAAAAATATAGAAGAAAATTTGTAAGTTTAGCGCAAAAGGCAGAATTTTGCATGTTTGAAACGTTTGCAAATGCACTTTTTGTAGCCCAGTGTCACGCAGTTTCTTCCATACGAAGTATGTTTGGCAATTTTTGTTTTTGGTATGGAAAATTATCAAAATCAATGCTAAAATTTAATGCGCTACAAAACTGCATTTTTCGTAAAAAACTTATTCGAAAGTTCCGTAATTGTTAAATATTCGTTGTTTTGCACAAAGTTTAGGAATTTTATTTTTATGGTTTTGGTTGTTATATTTAGTATAAACTATATTTTTATAAAAACAAAAAATAGGTAAAAAAATGTCAGTAAAAATTTTTAATGCATTGTGAAACATTCTCTGTGCCACTGTATATGGGGCATTCCAGCCAAATTCGTACACCATTTAGCCTTTGTATCACCGAGTTTTGTATAATTTTTTATGCCATATTACCAATTACACTGGTCTACAAATTTCAACTTTTTTTCTGCGAATAAGACGGGACCTGGTGTTTCTGAACGGATTTTTCGTGCTGAACACGAATCCGGGGTCAAAAATGTCCCATCACGTCACGTTTTCGAGAAAAAAGGGGTTGAAACCCCTAAAAACAGCGTTTTTGGCCATTTTCGAAAAATTATAGAGCTGAACCCTGACGTGGTACAAATTTTGCATATATCAGAAATTAAAGGCTAAACCGTGCCCTTTCGAATGAGCCCTATGCCGAATTGATCGCGTGCACCCTTAAAGCAGGGGGTGTATTTGTGTTTAGGGGTGCAAGAAAAATTGATCACAGAAAGAATTTAATCTTAAACGATCATAGAAAATTAATAATGCCAAGGTTTTAACTATATTAAAAGTCGCTGATTACGAATCTGCAGTTAGATTTTAAAAATTTAAGATGACGGGTCGAATATGGTGGATATAAAAATTGGACTCCTAGACACAAATACACCCCCTGATCTAAGGGTGCATGCGATTAATTCGGCATAGGGCTCATTCGAAAGGGCACGATTTAGCCTTTAATTTCTGACATATACAAAGTTTGTAGCACGTCAGGGTTCAGCTCTACAATTTTTCAAAAATGGCCAAAAACGCTGTTTTTAGGGGTTTCAACCCCTTTTTTCTCGAAAACGTGACGTGATGGGAAGTTTTGGACCCCAGATTCGTGTTCAGCACGAAAAATCCGTTCGGAAACACCAGGTCCCGTCTTATTCGCAAAACCCTTGTAGACCAGTGTTATTTGTTTAAATTTTCTTTTTTGTCAAGCCGTTTTTTAGATATAGATTTAAAAAAACACGTCCCTTTTTAAGTGTCGTACCTTTGCAGACCTTGGGCTGAGTGGGAGCATTTTTTTTTAATTTTTCATTCTTAAAACATTTTTGGAATTCAAAAGGAAAATATTTTCCAAACTGTATGTCAAAATAAAAAATTTGTCTATAACACTTACAAATTTTTAATATAAAACGTTGATTTCCCAACAATACGGTGTTATCGATTATCGTGATTTTTTTTTTTAATTCGAAAAAAAAAATTATTTCGTTCTTATCCCATTATCGGATTAGGCTTAAAAGTTTGAAAGAAGCGACAGTTTTTACACAAGTTTTCAAGAAAATCGTTCAATCCCTAATTTTCGGATATCCAGGTTTTATAATAAACATTTGAAAATGGGTTAGAAATACGGTTTTGAAAAGTTTTCGATTTATTTTCGAAAATTGCTTTGAAAATTAAAAATTTCAAAAAATAAATAGTCTTAGTCGGCCAATTTAAAAAAATTAAAAAAAAATGTTTTTTTTTAAATCGATGTCTCAAAAACGGCTGCGCAAAAAAAATTAAAAAAATCAAATGGCATCTACTATAACATGAAAAATATAAGTGGTGTCGGAATTTCCCCATATGTAAGTGTATCTTAGCAGGTACCGCTTGCCAAGGCTTCATTACAGACCAGAACATCCTTTTCAGTGCAACGAAATTATGTTTTTAACCGACTTCACAAAAGGAGAATGATTATCAATTCGTCGGAACATATATATATTTTTTTATTTATATTACCGCATAACTTTATTAATTTGGTTTAAATCCGATCATCTGATCATGAAGAAATTAACGATAATCTTAAATGTTTATATGAGAATTGAAGTCGGTTTTGTTTTTTTGCTTCAAAATTACTTGTTTTAATTAAACGAGACTTATTTGAATTTAGTGAAACTATAAAAATAATACCAATTTCTCAAAAAATTCATGGATATGAAAAATATAAGCTGTATATGGGGAAATCTTTTGAGACGGGGACATTTTGCGTACTGGCGTATTGTTGCCGCCACACAGAGCAGCTGCCTTGGTTAATAACACTTATATGTGTAATTATCATTAAATAGTTATTCAAAACAAAACTAACGATTTTAATGACCAGTTTACTTGCTAAAATCGAGAAAATCAACTGTGCAACTGGCACAAAATCTATTTTTTATCTATGCTATACATAAAATTTAAACCCACCTTTCTTGTTAGTGCAAAGCATTTGATCTACTGTATCGATTTCTATAATGCAAGTATTAAAATTACATATTTGTGCCACAATAATAATAATAAGTATGTTTATTTAAACTTTGGCATACATACATATGGACATGTACAGTGGACTTGCACTAACTTGGATATCGCATTGCTTGTACTTTGATGTGGTTGAATCTTTTTCTGGTACTGAAGATTTGCTTACGGATGAAAAAAATTAAAAATCATCCGTGGATATATGTAAATATATTTTTATAAACGCTTTGAAGTATAGAAATTTTTAATATTAAAAAATAAATAAAATTATTTTTTTGCATATATACAAATGGTGTTCAAGGCACATTGACCCACCTGTGCAAAAATCGTGGCGCGTCAGGGACAAAAATTTTACAATTTCGGACCGAAAAATGTGCAAACGAGAAGGCTATCAATTCGTCGGAATATTTTTTTTTTTATGTATGTTACTGTCTTCTCTATTGTTGTAAGCAATTTATTCATTATTACATACAAACATAAGTATTTATGCGTAAATTTATGGACTTACATACATATAGAATTCCGAAACTTCCGTAAACCTGCTTACATCAAAAAACTAAAATTTCCAAAACCAATTTTAATAAAAATAACTTTTGCATCTAGCAACCACTTACCTTAATTATAAATTATTTTAATTAACTTTATGGTATTTTCACAACAATTGCCACTTAAGATAAAATCACTAACATGGTGAAGTAAGAAACTC
>NW_023458556.1:31553168-31557951 GCF_013731165.1 Rhagoletis pomonella
GAGTTTCTTACTTCACCATGTTAGTGATTTTATCTTAAGTGGCAATTATAGTGAAAATACCATAAAGTTAATTAAAATAATTTATAATTAAGGTAAGTGGTTGCTAGATGCAAAAGTTATTTTTATTAAAATTGGTTTTGGAAATTTTAGTTTTTTGATGTAAGCAGGTTTCGAAATTCTATATGTATGTACATAATTTTACGCATAAATACTTATGTATGTATGTAATAATGAATAAATTGGTTACAGCAATAGAGAAGAACTATCGAAATAGGTTAACGTGGTCCAAAGTTTTGCGGTAACATTTAACGCATATAGCATAGGAGGATATTACGTGTAATTCTAAGCAAATTTGTCGAAGAAACCATGGGAGTTTGCCAAACTGCGCAAATAGATTTCAAAGAAAATGTGAAAATCTTTACTGTTGCGCCCTCTGGTGGGAGGTTTAAGAATGTTTTTATGCAAAATTTAAGCACTTCTTTACTACACTACAGCAAAATGCTAAAAAAATAGAAATCGACACAGTAGATAAACTGATTTGCACTAACAAAAAATGTGGGCTTTAATTTTATGTATAGTATAGATAAAAAAAGAAATTTGGGCGAGTTAGAAATCGGTTAACGTGGTCCAAAGTTATAAAAAAATATATATATTCGGACGAATTGATAACCGTTCTCTTTTTGTGAAGTCGGTTAAAAACATAGGTTCGTTGCACTGAAAAGGATGTTCTGCAAGAGATACTTGCTAGTGGGGAAAAAATTGAGGCTCTTTGAGATGAAATTGGAAGTTCACGAAAATGTATGTATCACATTTAAGCAGTACCGAGCATCAAAGCGAGATTCTTCAACATTATAATTGTCGTGTTTGGCGACTTCAATGCCAAGGTAGGTAAGGAAGGGATCTCCTCCCCAGCGGCAAATTCAGCCTAAGATTATGGTTAATTTCTTCATGATCCTATGATCGTATTTAAACCAAATTAATATGGGAGGTAACATCTTTCCTTAAAAAAATATATATAGAAATCGGCTAACGGCTCCAAAGTTATGCGGTAACATACATATAAAAAAAATATTCCGACGAATTGATAACTTTTCTCCTTTTTGTGAAGTCGGTTAAAACCTAATGAAATTTTGCTTTATATTCGAATATTTGGTCTGTATTGAAGCCTTGACAAGCGGTACCTATCAAGATACACTTACATATGGGAAAATTCAGCGAAATTCGTTTTTTTATTTTTTTTGTGCAGCCGTTTTAAAGATATCGATTTAAAAAGAAAAAAACTTTTTTTTTAAATTGGCCGCGGATAAGACTATTTATTTTTTGAAATTTTTAATTTTCAAAGCACTTTTCGAAAATAAATCGAAAAATTTCTGAAAACCGTATTTCTAACCCATTTTCAGATATTTATTATAAAATCTGGATATCCGAAAATTAGGGTTTGAACGATTTTCTTGAAAATTTGTTATAAAAACTGTCGCTTCTTTCACAACTTTTAAGCCTAATCCGATAATGGGATAAGACGAAATAGAATTTTTTTCGAATAAAAAATAAAAATCAGGATTATCAATAACACCATGTTTTTTTGGAAATAACATTTTATATTAAAAATTTGTTATTTTGGCATACAGTTTGGGAAATATTTTCGATTTGAATTCCAAAAATGTTTTAAGATTGAAAAATTAAAAAAAATGGCCCAACTCAGCCCAGGGTTTGCACTTAAAAAGGAACTTTTTTTTTTCAAAAATCCATATCTCGAAAACGGCTTGACAAAAAAGAAAACTGAAACAAATAATTGGTACTATGGCATAAAAAATTATACAAAACTCGGAGATACAAAGGCCAAATGGTGTCCGATATTGGCTGTAATGCCCCGTAAAAAGTGGCGCAGAGAATGTTTCACAATGCATTAAAAATTTTTACTGACATTTTTTTACCTATTACATTGTGAAAAATTCTCTGTGCCTATACTTTTTTGTGGCAAGTACATGTATGTATGTGTACATATTCGAGTATCTACCCCCGCAGCGTTTATCCACTTGAGTTGTACACACATGGATCCGTGAAGGATACACATAAATCAGTCGTTTAATAAAGTTCAAAATGAAAGGTAAGCAAAAAATCAAAATGAGTAAAATTGAAACTGGAAAGCAGCCGCTTTGGTAACGGTACATGGAAGCTCATTTTTCTCATTACTTTACAAAAGTTTACATGGACTAGCCATAGCAAAGCATGGCGGCATTGGTATTTTTCATTTGTTTCATTGTACACTTTTGCATGTCAACTCATTTAAGCACATTTTCTGCTTACCTTCGCATGTTGTTGCGCGAGTGATTTTGCTATGAGTGCGTACATACATACATACATATACACATATCCATGTATAAAGCAGGTGCACAAATCCGGATTAAATTCAGTTGCACTCTGCTGTGCATGCCATAGGAAGGAACTGTTGAGCGGGAGGGTTGCCAGCAAGGCCAACACTTGCATCATATGTAGCCCTGTGCGCCTGTGTATGTACATATGTACATATGTAAGTAAATATTGATGTTTTTCTGCATGCAGGAATTAAATTCGTCGTAAGCGAGTACTTGGCACAGACAACTTATTACTTTCGGCTTATTCGTTGTATGACTTATTTACTAAATTCTTGCGAGAATGATCAATTTCAATTCAAAACAAGTAAGAGCAGCGCTGTCTTCGACTATGCCGAAGGCTTCATACCTTTCATGAGCATCTGAAAATTTTACTTTAACAGATTACTGCATTTGAAAAAATTTATATATTCACAGCAGGCATAGTATCTCCTCTAAATATATAAGAAATCATATCTAAACAATCAGAGTGATTTTCACTGCTGTGTGATCGGTATGTAAACCGGTAACACAATTTAATGGGTTTAGCTTCTTACATAAAGGAGATATATCGCAAAAACTGGTATCTGAACAATCAGTGGTATAAGCGATAAAGCTCATACAGCATACATTTTGACGATTTTCTCAGTAGACTTTGTATTATTGTTTATAAAATAGCTTAAGAAACTTATCAGTTTTAGCTGTCCAAATAAAGGAGTTTTACAGTAAAACCCCATATCTGAACAATCAGTTGCATCAGCGCAATAAACAGGTTATAGTGATCCGATCTTTGTTAATTTTACTGTAAACTTTCTGTTGATAATGAGTGAAAATAATGCGAAATTTTATGTTTTTAGCTGCATAAATGGCGGAGTTATAACGAAAGTTCCCATAACTGAACTATCAGTTGTATGGGAGATATATGTTATAGTGACCCGATCTTTGTTATTTTCACCGTAAGTATTCTGTTAATAATGATTGAAAATGGTGCGAATTTTTATGTTCCTAGCTGCATAAATGAAGAAGTTATGGCAAAAAATCTCATATCTGAACAATCAGTTGTATGGTGGATATAGGTTATAGCGACCCGATCTTCGCCATTTTCACCGAAAGTATTCTTTTGAAAATGAGTGACCACAGTGCAAAATTTCATGTGCCTAGCCACTTAAATGGAGGAGTTGTAATGAAAAATCTTATATCTGAACAATCAGTTGTATGAGAGCTATAGGTTATAGTAACTCGATCTTTGTAATTTTCACTCTGAATTTTCTGTTGATAATGGGTGAAAGTATTGAAAAATTTCATGTTCCTAGCTGCATAAATGGAGAAGTTATAACGAAAAATCTCATATCTGAACAATCAGTTGTATGGGAGCTATATGTTATAGTGGTCCGATTCTTCCGGTTGCGACAAATGATTAATACATTATAAAAATACACCCACCTACCAAATTTGATCCGGATATCTCGAAAACTGAGAGACTAGATTGCATACAAACAGACGGACAGACAGACAGACAGACAGACAGACAGACAGACGGACAGACGGACATGGCTAAATCGACTCAGCTCGCCGTTCTGATCATTTAAGTATACATTTTAATGGGTCTATCTCTTCTTATTCTGGTACTTACAAACATCGGACCAAAGTTATAATACCATTTCATGCTCATGAAAGGTATAAATATTATCGTGTTCATGATAAAATTTGTTTTTATACCCGAGCGCACTTGTGCACAAGGGTATTATAACTTTGTTCACATAACGGTTGTTTGTAACAGGCAAAACGAATCGAGATAGATATAGACAAATGTATACATAAATGATCAGAATGAACAGAGAAATCGATTAAGCGGTGACTGTCTGTCCGTCCGTCTGTCCGTCCGTCCGTCCGTCCGTCCGTCCGTCCGTCTGTGCACACGATAACTCGAGTAAAAATTGAGATATCTTAACGAAACTTGGTACGTGAACTTCTTTTGGGCGTGGGACGGATGGTATTGAAAATGGGCGAAATCGGATAATAACCACGCCTACCTCCCATATAACGGTAATTTTAAGAAATACGAAAACTGCGATATTTTAGTAACTACTGAAGATAATCCACTCAAAATTGATACTTACAATGAGTTTCAGACGGAAAACATTAATATTACAAATTTTTGGAAAATGGGCGTAGCCACGCCCACTTATGGTTACATGTGTATGTCTTGGTAACCGCTGCACCAATTTCTTCCAAACTTGGCACAGTTGTTGGCCTTGGTACAGCATACTAAATGGCTGAAAATTTTAAAAATCGGACAATAACCACGCCTACCTCCCATATAACGGTAATTTTCAGAAAAACGAAAACTGCGATATTTTAGTAACTACTGAAGATAATTCACTCAAAATTGATATTTGCAATGAGTTTTAGACGAAAAATAAGAATATTAC
>NW_023458556.1:31558051-31561842 GCF_013731165.1 Rhagoletis pomonella
ATTATTTTATTTGTTATTGTTTTTTCTTATATGTGGAACTCTTATTTGTTGTTGTTGTCTTTTCTCATATATACTATATTATACATAACTCGGATATTGCCTGAATTCACAGCAATTCATTTTTTTTTTGGTTTTGTAAATGTGAAAATGAAGGAATTCTTTCTTTTCTTCAGTTATCTGTAAATTATATTCACGTCGTTGTTAACTACCATTTTACGTTCTTCTTCGCGTAACGAGCTGTGTACAATGCCTGAATAGCGCGTTGTCAAGTGCATAACAATGCAGCAGTGCGTCTACTACCACAACAACAAAAACAACACAACATAACTAGATATCAGTATCTGGCATAACACAGAATCGAAGGCAATTGTTATGCAGCTGGTTGAGTAACCTTGTTACGCGTGTGGCATGCAACTCATAAACATACATGGCTGTACATACGCATGTACATTAGACTGCATCACTTCCCGACTCCCCATACAAAAAAAATGGGTACTGTTTTTCCACTGGAATTATAAAATCTATTATATTTTAAGACTTCCATCAAAATAGTTATTTTAAAGAATTTTTGAAAAAATTCCTTCAGATCACTAAACAGTTTAAGCTTAAAAAATTTTTATAACAATATTAAAAAAAAAATTTAAAAACATTTCAACGGAATCGTAATAATAAGATTTTTGATGCTGGATTTTTTTCAAAGACTGATTTAAGAAAAACTTGAATAACTCAGCCAAATCCTTACCAATTTAGACTTATGAGGTATCATTGATAAGGTATTTTCTCACCCTTTTAATTTCTTTGCGATTAAGCTCATTCAAAGTATAAAAGAGGAAGGTAACATAAACGAGTGTCATTTTATGTTGAATTAAGATGTGTTGGTATTTGATAAAGAAAAAACTGGTTCGTGAATTGGTATTTTTTTGCAAAGAAATAAAAAGGGTGAGAAAATACCTTTCCACTGATACCTCACAAGTCTATATCGGTAAAGTTCTGAAGCAGTTAATCAAGTTTTTCTTACACAAATCTTTGAAAAAAAATTAAAAAATAAACAGCATCAAAAATCTCATTATTATGATTCCGTTGGTAAAAATTTTTAATATTTTTATGTAGATTTTTCAAGGTTAAAACTGTTTTGTCATCTGGCGGGATTTTTTCCAAAGAAGCCTTTAAGAAACTATTTTTATTCATAAAAAACTCCATTTTTGGAGGTATTTTACAAATCGGTCCAGTTAATATTTTTGCGAAATATTTTGGCAGAGTTCTTAAAATATACTCGGTTTTGTAATCCCGCCGGAAAAATGGCAGTTTTTTGGTGATGCAGTCTAATGTATAGATACGTATCTATAACCTTCGTCCTCCTTCAATGCGTTAGGAACGTGACTTTGCTGGCGGACAGCAAAAACAACAACAATCAATGCAAATACAATTTGATTTATGGCTTCATCGACACGCTGAAATTTCGTTGAAATATCTAGAAGACTTCTTCAAAATGCTTTGTTAGATATGTACATACATCGATCCTTGTTTTTGGAAGGCGAAGAAAAAAAAATGTGCTGGTATACATGCATGTATGGAGCAGGGCGCGCAATGAAACTTTTAGATTTAAAACATTAAATGAGAACTGTTGTTATCATTGTCGATACTGTTATCGATATTATTATGGTTGATATGGATATTATGGATATCAGTTTTCAAGCTGCTTACAGGCAGTGTTGCCGTTGTGATCCAGTCGGATTAAAAGAAATTATTTTTCGTATGAATTTAGGGAGTACACTTCCTTTTTTTAACTCAATATAAATTTTTATACTTTTCTTAAGCTCAAATAGATATTTAAACTTATTTCCAAAAAGTATTTTTCTGTTACCCTAAGATATCTCCTTTAAGATTTTATAAAATTTAGCGAATGATATCTCATCTTTAAGGGGAGGACCTCACGTACGTAGTCACGTTGTTCAAATTTAGTTATTTATTTAAAAAAAAAAACGGGCTTTAAAAAGCTGAAAGCACTTTATCCGGACAATGAAGCGCCATATCTTCTCTAATACCCCATCTAATTCAGCGGTTAAGGTAAAAAATAAACCTTTTTAAAGAGTTGCCACCCGCTTAAAATTTTAGTGACTTAAAGTAAAATATTGCAACACATTCAGGGAATGAAAGATATTTAAATACAACTTTAACCGGAAGTAATAATTTTAAAGATGTTTGCCAACTATTTAAAAATTTAAATCTCTATATATATATGCATTAAACAAATTTACTTACGTAACACCGAGGATTGTCCTATGTGAGCTGTCTTTTGTTGGTTGTTGTTGTTGTTTGTCTCTACCTAAGGAAACTTGAGTTTGTACACATATTTTTTTTTTTTTTTTTTTTTTTTTTATTGTATCAGCACTAAACAATTATGTAGGTTAGCAATGCGCCTAAGGTAATTAACAGCTTTGAGTGCTTGCGTCGCGAATTCATGCTGGACGACCTCAGCTCCTTAACGACTGAAATAAAATCGGAATTCTGATATGCATCGTAAAGTGAGCAGAAGTACCGTGAATGTCCAATTAACACACATTACTAACGCGATCAGATAAAATTTTAGCAGAAATACGGATATTACATATTTCAAAGGGCCACCGCATTTTTTTAGGTTTTTACTACAAATGGATGTTTATCCTCAGACTGATGCTTGGATACTTAAAAAAATTAAAATTGTCATTTCCACAACGTCGCGGCAACACTGCCCACAGGTTAAAGATTAATTTTTAACAAGAAAGAAACACGAAATATTTGTAGTATTTTCAAATTCATCTGTCACGAAAATTTTATTCCTAAATTGGCGATAATTTATTTTTCTCGAAAAAAATCTCCGATTCTTCATTAGAACTATGAACTTTGATATCTTAATGCATTTCTAGCAATAGTTATTTTTTAAATTTAAACTGAAAAAGTTGTATTACATATTTGTATATTCATATGCATGTACATGTGAATTTAGCTGGGTTTTCAGTAGACAATGGGGACCATAAATTCATTATTCATTTGCAAATGATGTTAACTTAATTAAATTCGTTTAGGCAAACCATAAATTATATTGCTTTAAACGTATACATGCTTACGAATTGTACATATGTAAATAGTACATACGTATGTATGGAAATGCATATATGTATGTATGCATACATTCGCAGATAAATATGTATGGAGATATTTGTCGTTAGTAGTATGTAGTACATATACCCATGGATGTATGTATACATATATGTATATAAATATATCTGCATGCGCAAAAGAGCGGGGTAATTTCAAGCGAAAGTTCGAGCTAAAAACTCAAAGTTCAATTAATATATGCATGTTTTTTTTTAATAAATTTTACAAAGTTTTTGATTAGCTTCCCATAGATTTTCACCAACCTTTGTGTACTACTTAATTTTATATTGGAATTATTTGGCTTATATTCCCATTGTAATTGTAAAGAATATTACTCGCACTGAAGGCATTTTTCAATCACCCTGTCATTCATATTATTCGCCCTTTCCCATGCTATAAATTAGTTTAATATTGACGCATATCATTTCATTTGCTTGCGATTAAGTTCAGCTTTAAAGTACATATCTGATATTATCTTGGAAATGCCCGTGCAATAACCCAATGGTGTCATAAGGCTATACCCACACCAACGACCAAATTTACTTAATAGTAACGGGTGATTTTTTAAGAGCTTGATAACTTTTTTTTTAAAAAAAACGCATAAAATTTGCAAAATCTCATCGGTTCTTTATTTGAAACGTTAGATTGGTCCA
>NW_023458556.1:31561942-31620005 GCF_013731165.1 Rhagoletis pomonella
AATTGCCACTTAAGATAAAATCACTAACATGGTGAAGTAAGAAACTCAACCACCACATAAAATATGTAATAAATTTTCATCTATGCAAGTATGTACGTTGAACTATTTAACTTGTGCAAATGGGAAGCTATAAATGTAGTTTGTATTTATAAAACGCTTTGGAAGGAATTAAGCGTTGCATCTAAACGAGTTTATGACGATGTACACGCAATATCTAAGTTTTCTTTAAATTGCATACTTTTGCAATGTGGCAGGAAATGCGCCAGGCAAATGTCGGACAAAATGGAAATGGTTGACGCTTCATTTGCGCAAGTGAACAGGTTGAGCAACATACAGTTATGCAAGTACAAGCGTATAAATACATATTTCTAATGTTTGTAAAGTATCCACAGATACAATCCTCTCTTAGGTGCACCCTGTGTCAAATATATAGAGGCACCACAATTTAACCTTCGAAATTACTTTCGAAAGAAATCGTTCTTAAACGTAAGTGTTTCGTTTGACATCCATATAGTAATACTTTGTTTAGGTTGTTCTTAGGCTATTTAAAAAATGGAACTTGAGTTCTAAACAGGTGGTAACTCTCTTCAAAATAAAGCTTTCTTAAGCCTCCACATTGTAGTACTTCATTTAACCTATACTAAAATTGGATTTAGCTTTTAACACCTGAGGCAATCCTCTTAATAAAAAATAAATTTTATTTTTAATCTCGTTTTTTGGCATAGGTATTTAAAAATTTCATTGAGCTTATAACTAAAATTTAGTTTAACTTTTAAAGCAGGGGCAACCCTAATAAGAAAATAAATATCCTATACATTAACAGCGGTCTCAGCTATCGGCCGCCAAATTTTTTTCAAATCCTTCCAGACGTTTTAGCGTGAAAGAGCAACAAACATACTCAAACACACTCACTTCCTCAGTTACTCACAGATTTCCACATTTTTAATACGTATTACTTAGTAGGATTCTTTAAGAAAAACCAAACTTAGTGCAATATTAAAAAAAAAAAACTCAACAAATGCTCGTAAAAATTTCCAGCTTTTAAATCAGGGTGATATTTTGAAGCTATAACCTAGCGTTGATTTTTGTCTTTTTTTAAGGTATTGTTCTTCCATATAAAAAACTCGTCAAACTTACTTTGTAAGAGAGCTTTTTAAAAAAATTTAAAACCATAAATCTTAATGAAAATTGGTTGAATTTTTCTTTTTTAATATTGCACAACGTTAGGACCTTTTATTTACATTTAAAGAGGTAACATATATTTTTAATAAAAAATAATTGCAATTAAATTTGAAACAATAATTTGTTAAAAATTCTTAATATATCGTACGTTTATAATTTTGAGACGGGGTGTACTTATGTATATGCATACATACATGGATACATCTGAAGAAATATTTCCGCAAGAACACGATGTGCATATGTATGTATATATTCGCAAATACGAATTTTAGTTTGCAAAGGCAGCAAGTACTATATTTAAGTCTAGATGCACGTCTGTGCGTGGGTTTGTATGTATGTGGAAGTACTTGTGTCAAGGATGCTCAACCGCTAGAGTAGTTTGTGTAATTATCAACTTCAGTAAACAAAAACATCCGCGCCCACTCGCACACATACATACATATAACACGTGTGTCATATCGCATGTGCAAATATGCCGAACAGGACAAATAATTATGCAGGTAGATTGGTGACCTCCTGCCCCCCTTCCCGCTCCTCAAAACCCAGAGTTTGTAGAATAATCATTAAGAGAGATGACGAAAAGGAATTCGCATGCAAATGTTAACAACTACCAGCAAACGACTATAAAAGCACAGATGCAAGCATAAATACACGCACACATGCATATGTGTGGGTGTGTGTGTGGGTGACGAATACATCCGCAATATCAGGTCAATGGTCCACGCAGCTTAAAAACGGAAAGCAAATATTTGCAAGCACCATTTGAATGAGTTTTATGTACAAGCGTACATATGAATATAAATGTATGTACATATGTATTTGAGTGTGTATGAAACGAGTGACAGAGCGATGAAGCGGAGTGTCAGCTGCAAAGAGCAAAATCGTTGAAATGGTTGCTGTGCCATCTAAGGCACCCAACAAAAAGTGGGGAGTAGAAAAGAAAACTGCGCTGTCCATAATTGTGTCTCCAACAAATCGGAAACCACATACACCTCCGTACATGCGATTACGAGTATGTATGTATGTATGTACAAATGTATGTGCATGCACAGTTAAACGCTTGCACACGTCATTAAACACAAATTGCGCAAAAATAATAATAAAAAATAAATGCCAAAGCGGAATAGTACAATGAAATTTCAAGTGAAGAAAAATATAATAAACAAATACTTACATACATACACACATTGCAATAAAAGAAGAAGTAAATTTGAATACAACAATAAAACTAAAAGAAAAATCGTACCACTGATGTGTTACATGAAGTGAAAAGGAACAACAAGAACAACAACAAAAAGGATACTTAAGCCGTTACACGCGCATGTAAGTTGTATGTACTTATACTCAGCATGAATTTTGCGAGCATTGAAAACTCATACAAGCTCAGGCTTACACTCGCGCGTTGTTATCGAAATAACACAACACAAAAAGTTTAGAAATAGTCACATACTTAAAGGCGTAAAGGCAACAAGTAACGCAAATTTTGCCAGGTATCGCACTGATCAGGCGCGCGGTTGCGGTTTTGGGCAAAATGTGCGATTTTTAGGAAATTTTTTTCTAACATGGTACACTGGTACATAACTTTCAGATTTGGTATATATTTGAAATCTCGTCAAACGAGATAATTCTTACTGACATCATATTACCTGTTTATTAATCTCACACAGGTAAGTGAAAAGCATTGCAGTATAACCAAATACCCATTTGAGTGTTCCTTGACGAGAAGACATTTCTCTTATATAATTACTATAAGGCAGTAGAAACTAGGAGGCAGTAGGCAAGAGCTTCTGGAAAGTTTAACAGGCAACGCTTTTGGCTACACTCAGAAAAAAGTCAGCCAAATATATTCCTCTCAACACATGATTTGGTAACTATAAACAAATAATGTAACTATAACCAAATCATGTGTTGATAAAAACATATTTAGTTGACGTAACTAAACTCTTTTCTCAGTGTACGCAGATTAGCTATTCATTCAAGCATGCAGGCAGCCTTAAAACTGGTTGAGAAATGTTGCTCTGAAAAGGGTCTATCAATAATTGCACTGAAGACCACCATCGTAGACATTACCTAAAGAAGAAAAAGCAACCGTCAAGCACCATCAATGCTTGTGAACAACGGAAAGCAAAGCTAGTGGAAGGATTCCCAAGCTGCCGCCGAATGGCGGATGCCAAAGGGATAAGGCAATCTAGAAACATATAACTCCCCCTAAATGAAGCTTGGAACGACTTCTTAGGCCTGAGCACTTTCACAGACTACCTGACTGGGCTGCAGCTTCTGTGGCTGAAATATATTATGCGATTTTTCACATGTCAAAGCCTCTTATATTTCGTGGAGCGAATATCGTCGCCGTCCAGAGTCTTAGACGTGACATCCTCTAAAATGTGTAATTTTACAAGTGCTGTAAGGCTGGAGTGAACTTTTATAGGATCAACACAATAGAACTACATATATATATATATAGGTCGCGTTTATTCGCTCAACTAAATTTATAATAAAAAAACTATTTGTCTGTTTATAAAGAGGCTCTTTCTTAAGGAAAAATTATTTAAAAAATTCAGTGCAATATTTAATAATAACATATGTACCAAATGAAGGAAAATATTTTTAAAATTACAAAAAAAAAATAAAAATTGTTTTGGTTCGCAAGGACGAATAGGGGCACAAAATGGCTTTATAATTATTGTTATTAATTTTTTTAACCTAATAAAATGAAAAGGACAATATTCGAGAATGCGTAATTTTATCAAAAATATATTGCAAATTTTCAAGGATAAAATTTTAAAAGAATATTTTAATACCGTTCCATCCTTATGCACATGAACTTGAGCTTTTTTTAATCATAAAGAATTTTCTCTTTTATTTAATAACCTCATTGTTATTCTAATTTGTGCAGAATTTACAAAAAAAAATTTAATTTTCTAATCATATTTTTAACCGACTTAACAAAAAGTAGAAGGTTATCAATTCGTCGGAATATTTTTTTATGTTTGTTACCGCATAACTTTGGACCACGTTAACCGATGTCTATAATTATTTTTTTAAAAGAAAGGTGTTGTCTCACAGGTGGTCACATACTAATTGGTTTAAATCCGATTTGGATCATGAAGATTTAGCGACAATTTTAAATTTTTATATGAGAATTAGGTCGGTTTTGTTGTTTTTTTGCTTAAAAATTACTTGTTGTATTTTCAAGTTACAGGTATCAGAGAGAAAAACTAGAAACCCAGTTATACAACATATATTTGGCCCTTAGTTTCGCGAGTAAATTAATTTTCTTATGTGTAAAATTTACTGTCCCACGGTGTTGTACTTAAAAATCTTTTTAAATAGGTTATAATGTTAAAAGTAAATTTCATCGTCTATTTTTATTTTGCAAAAAATTACTTCGCAAACTGTATATTGCTAATTGCAAAACAAACTGTACGCAACTAATTTTTTATTAAATAAGCTATTAAATAAATTTTTAAACTGCTTAAATAAAAATTATTTTTCTATAAAATCAATGTGCTTTTTTCCAACAAATGGCAACACGATACAAATATTTCGATGAGAGTAACTGGTTTCTCTTTCGTTCTGCTTCATTCACTTTTGAGAAAAAGTTGAGCGCTCCAAATTTTTCAGTTTGAAAATAAAGTAAAATTCTATATTAAAAAAATTCCTTTCAGTTTGAAAATGCTATCAACGGTTACTTGATATGCATTTGAGAAATAACGTTTGAGATTTGAGAAAAGGACTGATTCTCAAATGCATCTCAAATTGATATTTAACAAAATTGTTTACTGGGTACATGCATTCAAACGAGCATAACTATTCATGAGCCTTAAACAGGCTTTAACGCCTACATTATGTCTTATTTTAATGACGCTCACAAATCGTTGATGTTTATTTTTTTATAACTGCTGTTTTGCCATTACTATTTTTGTACATACAGACATATATACATATGTACCTCGTACAGATTATTTTACGATATTATTATGATTATGGATATGTGAAAACTGGTGTTTTTGCATTTGTATTGTTATTGTAGCATATTTCCCCTACTTTTTCTAGGCTCGTGTCTTCGCTTTACGATTGTCGCAATGATAATATTATGCGTATGACCTCCAAGCACTTAACATATATGTACATACGTGCACACAATCAAGCAAAACTCAATTGACACAAAAACATCTCGCAAAGTAGTAAAAAACAGAAATCAAACAAAAAACCAGTCGCTTGAAAATCAAATCAAATAAATAGTAACTGTCAAGGATATGCGCATGCATTCAAATGTGTTGTTAGGAGTGAGGATATGCGCACTTACAGCTATTTCACATATGGATACATGTGCGAATATCCCTTGTATACTTGCATATGTATGTATGTAGTATGTGCATTGTACATATCTAAGGAGGATGGTGAATAAATGGAGCAGTCATGAATATTTATAAGCTTTAGTATTGGTTACAAAAAAAAAAAAAAACGAAACCAAAGCGAATGTTTGCGGATATTGTGAGTTCGATTTTCAACTTTCTATTTATTGGGAGTGATTAGAATAAATGTTATACTGCAAATGAGATTTGACATGTGATTTGAAAAGCTAAATAAAATATGCAATAAGGGGTTATAAAAAACAACAACGGGTTGAGTGAGAAAATGTGATTTGAATTTAATTCTGATTTAAAAGATTTAAGTTCAACCGTTACCGGATATGATGAAACTATGAGCTGTATAAGCTTTACAACGACATAAATATAGTTCAGCCCGTATCAGATAAAGGGGCTTTGTTGGCTAGGACATGGCCGTACGAACGGATGCAAATGCTCCAGACCTGCAAGTCTTCGATGCGAAGCTGTTCTTCATGGCTGAATATATTCGAAGGGCGACCGCTATTAGAAAAACCCTTTTTTGTTTTTTTTTTTTTGATGTTGATCAGAAACTGGGCTCGTATCCAGACCCTGTAGATATTTGCCATTACATTGACTGCCAACTTTACTCTCACTACACCACACCTGCATATCCTTTTTCCTAAAAATGATTAAATTTCCGTGTCGTTTCCGCGCATTAAACCTCATTTGCATCAAACAACTACCAAACACGAACGAAACTTCCGTATATCTCTACTGAATACTAATTCATCTCAGCACTCATTCACAGCTTATCGCATACACGCGCACACGCGCACACACACACACCTTCACAATAAATGCCTATTAATTTCACTTGCACATGGCACCTGCCATTCATCAACAGAGTCGCGCACCGCTCTAAACGACAGGCGTTACACCAGTCTGCGCCGGTGTATAACGCATAGTGCAATAACAACAACAACAAAAACAACAACTGCATAAAATCATCTGCATTTAGCGCCTAATGTGCTTGGCATCGAGGAAGCAGCTGAGTTGTATCATAAGCTCTACAAGATGCAACGTGTTACAATAAGAACAACAACAACAACAACAACAACAACACACCGTCCGTTGCACACGCAATTGCAAGCATTTAACAGTTTCTGTTGGTTGTTAGCTCGTTTGCAACTAATAATTGTCGTTGCTGTCTGCTTATCAGCTGTCAGCGCCACTATGCTGCCGCCAAAGTAGCTACTGCTGTTGTTGCATGCAGCATGCAACAAATCCTCCAGCGACAGCCATCAGCTGTTTGACTACCAGCTGGCGTCGGCTACGGCCATGTTTCGCGTGAGAGTCTTATCGCGCGCAATGTGCTCTAAGTAAAGTCGTAATGCAATATTTTCGTAATAACTCAACACAATTTGGCATTACACCCAACGCGAAAAATGTGTGTTGCTGTGTGCCAGTGTAGCTAACGAAATTTCGTTAAATCTGTGCGCTTGCCTGCAAAGCTTGCTTGCGTGCAGAGGAGAATCCTTGACAAGGATCTATCCAAACAGCTGTAGGTTCATACATATGTGCGTACATACTATACTATAGCCAAGCAGTGACACAAAGTGGCAGCCAGCGTGGTAGTCAGTCGACCGCATCACCGTTCAGACCGCTTTCGCTTTTGTGCGCATTTTTCTGTTACCTTGCCAGTAGACGATAAATGCATAATTATATGTATGTATGTATGAGTGTGTTTGTGTGTGTGTGTGTATCCTTCATCGCGTGCGGGCGCGCATCCTTCATCGTAGTTGCTCATGTTGCGCTGACATTTACACCGGCACTGACACGTAACACCCATGCAACACGAAACTGTGACGCTGCTCTGCATCTGCGTATGTATGTATATGTAACTGTATACATGTACGTATGTAAGTGGCAGTGCAAGAGATTTGTATTTTTGTAAGCTCTTGCATGCATTTTTCAAACACACCTTCGTTTGCCATTTCCGTTTCCGCCTCGCTTGCATTCATTTAGCGCTTCATCTGTTGGCGTCATCTTTCGTTAAAAGCGGAACAACGTCATCAGCTAAACGCAAACAAATGTACACACAGATGTATATAAATATGTATGTAAGTACAGGGTGCTCAAACCTTACTTAAATTGTTACGTGTTAAAGTACACATTAGGTGCATTCTTTTGTGTACGAGCGACAAAAGAACGCTCAACTCGGATAAAATTTCCTTTCAGCTACTGAGCAACCCTGTTAGTTTCTGGCAAGAAAGATATGATAAGCTTTATGGGATTTATAACAAAAACCAATGGAAATTAGTTACTGCCATACCTAAACAAAAGCGTTGGTCGGAGCGGTTTCAGACGCCTAGCGTTAGCGCCGAAGTGCCATACCTAAACAAAAGCGTCAAAACTACGTCAGATGCAGAAATAACACCAACAATAAGCATAGGTTTGTTTGTGAGTAACACGAAAATGACAGTTTCGCCATTTTCTGCAGCCAACTTCAATACCTAACGCCCTGTCAAAATCAGATTTTCCAACCGCTCAGCGTTGACGCCGCGTTGTTTCGGTATGCTTCATACAAATTGTATGCGCATGAGAATTTTTTGACAGCTTGACAACGCCGACGCTTTTGTTTAGGTATGGCAGTAATATTGCGAGGTATGTATTTGCGTAAATTTTATTTGCATTTAAAATTTTAATCATGTATGCAAGGAAATAAAATTTCCTTAAGCGTTTTCCCATCAACAATTCACAATAGAAAAGTTTTTTTTACTTAACAACACTACGCATCGGGTAGCATTTTTTTAACCAACCTGGCTGAACTGGTATAAATAGCCGAGTTTGTGTTGTTGCTTGTATGCATGTATTTCATTATTTTACCGAGTGTTATTTTATAGCTCGCTTGCAAAAGAATTCATCTATTGTTAATTCTTGCAACTTGAACTTCTGTTTTTGCGAAAGACTAATTGAAAAATTTGCGAACGAGGAGGTCGTAGCGTAATTTTATTTGCAAATTTAATAAAAAAAATTATTTTAACAAAAAAAATCTAAGAAAATAATATTCAAAAAAAAAGAAAAAAGTAAAAATAATAGTTCTTAAAAAGTAAATGAAACTAAAAGCAAAGCAATTTTCTTTTGAAAACAGTAAACTCTAAAATTAAAAAAGAAATTTAAATAAATGAGAAATAAGTAATATTAAAAAACAATGAAAAAATAAAACAAGTTTCTAAAAATCAACTTAAATTACAAAAATTATTTGTCTGTTATTTGTTTGTACTTTTTGTAATAATAAATATTGAAAAAGACAAAAATTTAATCAATAAACACAGGATTCGAACCTCGTATCTCTCGAATTCCACAATAGAGCTTTGCTCTCTCAGCCAAGGCGACTGATGCAGCATTTGTTTCTTTTAATTTACTTCAAATAAATCGCCTTTGTGATTAGATATGTATTTAAATGAATATTATTTCGTTTAAAAATGCTTTTTCCATTTAGTAAGTTAATTTTTATAATTTTTCTTCCTCGTACTAGTAGTACAAAAGTAGTGCGCTAGCCCCAATAAGAATGATCCAGATCAGTCCTACATGGAGCCTTTAGTGTTCCCGTCTGTGCAGGCTCCATACGTCTTCGCTCTCTCTTGTGCCTTTATTGAAGAATCCTTCAACGTCCGTTGAGTTAACCCACTCTGTAAGGAGGAAGTGTTTGAAAGATGATCAACAAGTTCCTTTATTCCACAGAGACTACTATGACGATTGAAGTCGCTTGGAGCATAAACTTAATTATAAGCGCAGCTTCTGTTAATTTTATAACTCCAAACACCCTGTTTACAATTCTTTTATTTTCTGTCTCTTACCGCCATAGTGTTGCAATATTTTGTTTTATTGTATTTTACATATCTCTCTTCTCCGCTGTCATCACAACTGCCACTGTTTGCATAATGCCATTGCGCGACGCGTTGCATTGCATTTGCATTAAGGCCCGCGTACTTGTCATCTAAAGTCTTTCCTCGCACTCTTCTTTGGCTTTCACTTCACCTAACAGCCAGAATAGCTCTTTTTTGTACATATGTATGTACATTTGTATTCCTTCAACTCCACCATTGCATGTGCCCTTTAACATCTTACTCTAGTTGCACATTGCACTTTTGGCTTTTTCCTCGCGTCAACAACGCGGTTAACTGCAGTGAAATAAGTTTGCGCTATTTTGCCTGCTTCCTTCTTGCATTACAAATATGTACTTGCATGTACATTTGTATGTATGTACTGTACTGCGTTCCTTTCTTAATTTTTTTTTATATATTTTTTTTTTTATTACATATTCCTTCCTACGCGTAATCCCGATTCCTGTGACATTAGCATAATGGATTTCTAAGCGTGGCAAAACATGCATTGCAAAACGCTGTAGAAGTGTCGAGGCGTTGCTACTGCTACTAGGAGCACACTGCATTGTTATTATTGCTCTTTAGTTGTTTTCTTTTACCACCGCCTTAATTTACTAGTCACCTCTCCCCTGGAGGATCGCGTCGCTCAAAAGTCGTTGCATATTTTATTCGCTGCCATCTTCTGCCACATTTTGCTTCCATTTATTCGCTTTTTCTTTCGACTTTTTATTCATTTATCATTTCATTTGCCTGTCTGTTTTGGTGTTGTCACTGCTCTATTTGTTGTTTGCTTCAACTGGAGCAACTACTGAGGCGTAAATGGTAGGTGTAAATATGGTTGTTTTTGTGTGGCACTTAATGGCCTTTTTACTCTTTAATATTGGTCTCTCTTTTGTTACTGTTTTAGTTGCGTTTTTAGTCACTTTTTTACATTTTTCTTTACTTACTCTAAAAGCATGTTTTTTTGGACAGTTAAAATATTAAACCATATTCAAAATTTAACAACTGTAATTAGTATTTAATTTGAGAACTCTGATGATGCCTCCTTTCGAAAAACTTATTCAACTAAGCAATAAAAATCCGAATAATCTTTGTCAACAACTTGCAAACAACTTTTTTATATCGGATTTTATTTTACATTTTTTGGGGATTTTTAAAAATGTTTTAAACAAACTTAAAATTCATATCGGAGCGAAATACATATGTAGTTTAGGTACACAGACCCATTATCTCCCTCAACAAAGGATCGTATTGACCCTCTTTTTGGAGGAATTTGTGAGAATTTTAGATAAGGTTATAGTTTTGATTAGGTGTACTCAAAAATAGAATAGCAGCTATGTTTATTCGGAAAGAAATGCTATTAAAAGATAGCATACAAAAGTGTTTGCATATTTCAAGGGGACATATGTATGTAGGTTTTTTTTTCTGGGGACTTTCGTGTTCTTTGAATAAAAATTTTGTCTGAAAATACTTTAAGTGAAATTTTTCGGCGAATAAATTCCGAGAACATTTTAACCCTTTAGCGACCTCCGAATGCCATTTTATTCAGATTTTCCAAAATTGTCGTCAAACGTACCATTCGTGAGTGTTAAAATATTATAAAAAATGTTTCCTCGTGAAATTTTACAATAGATATGCACTAGATAATACTATTTTAGCGCCTACACTTTTACTAAACGCTTGGCTTCTCCAATTTGTTGTAATAGGGAACCCTCCTTATCAGACTGTGCGGTTATATCTCGGGGTTACCTTCGTACCACCTGTACCACAAGTTCAAATTTGTATATTGTGATAGTCGAATTTCATTTAAGCCTATGCGGAAGATTCTACCTCCTTTTTTTCATCGCAATTATTGCAAAAAACGCGATTTTTTTTACACTTTGCCCACGTTTTTACCTATATCTGGAGCTGATCGAAACTTTACATTCGTAATCAGCATAAAAAAACTATCAAAAACCGTTTAAACATTTGCCGAATTTGTTTCATATTGGTTGGCCTGTATTATTTTTCAAACAATTTTTAATAAAGTAATTAATTGGCGAGTCATAATTTTGTATACCAAATATATACAGAACATGCCAAGTTGGATTTAAGTACAAAAAGGAAACTATCGGACGAGCACCACCTGCTTTAAGCTATCAAACTATTCAAACTCTTAAAGACCCACTCTTTTTAACTGGGTAGCGAGTTGTGGTTTAGGTGTAAGCCCCATTTGTCAATTTTCCTCATTGGGTAATTTTCCTTTGATGCTCTCTGACAGATAATATTATCTGGGTTCCATACTTCACAGTAAGCTTTCCGGTAATCCGAACATCCAGGAAAAAGTAACAAAGACGTCGGTAGCCTCATATTATTTTAAAGTGGTCATTGACAAGTGGCACCTTCCACTATATTACAATTAAACCACTTGTATGGAAAGTGTTGTTCTTGTTTCAGGAAACGTAGTTCGGACCACCTTTATTCTTGCGCCTAATGGAATGATAAACGTTGTACCGCAGATAGGCATTCAACTATGCTCACTCCGGGATTCTAAGAAGCTTGGAATTCATTCCGATTCGAACGATCACTTTGCACCGATGCTGTGGAGAACTGCAATTAGGGAAATCAGAGGACTTTACTCTTTGATGATGCGTTCGAAGACGGTCATAGTGTGCCTAACATCTCACTTGATTGCATCAGTTCACTTCGTTATCAGGCTTATTTGGGTTCCAGACCACAGCGATATCGCAGCGAACTCTTCAGGTATTGTTGCCGAATAAATAGTGCGTTGGGGCCTCACCTGGTTTTATGTGGTTTGATTCTGGACAGATGGTATGTTAGACAGCTCAGCGAATGTTAGGCGATAATCTCGGAATGCAAAGTGGCAAGGTCCTTTAGTATTATTTCATACTCTTAGTGGTACCACAAAGGGCAGTGAATTTACTGCTCTAAGTTCGCTTCCACTAGTGGCACCACCATTCTTATCGTTACCCTAACCTAACCCAGATCGAAGCACCAAGATATCAAATAAATTTTTTTCACCCTCAGATATAAGTTCTTCTAAACTTTCTGGGGATGGTAGGACTAAACGAGATGTCGTGGTGAGTAGATCCTACAGTCGCGGTGCAAACCTCATTTAATTTTCTATCTATCTATCTACTCTCAGAAATTTTTATAAGTTTTGAAAGTGAATATTAGTAGTAATCGGAAATTATCCTTGTTCGCGGAGATTTCGCGAGAGGCCTCTAATACATATTTAAATCAAATCTCATAAGAAATCTCCCTAAGTATAATATTTAAACTTGTTTGCGATAATTAAGTACTAGTCACATAGAAGTTAATAAAAACTATATTTTATTGCCAGTTGAAGGCACCGAACTGTTTCCATTTGCCACCATCTTTTCGAGCAATAAGCTTATTTTATTTCACTCTCCACTCAGTGCCCACCGAAAATTTATTATAATAAGCTGTAATTGGTCACAGCAAAGTAGGTGAACTTTTCACTTCCAATTTGCATACTTTGTAATGTTGGAATTTTTCCACCCGCTGCAACGTCTGAAATTCGACTTGTACGCGCAATAATTTCGATGGGCAAAAATAATTGCCGCACACAGTTTGCAAGTAGCAAAAGCTAAGATATACTCGTACATACATATTTTGCAAGAAGTGGACGCAACGCATCGAAGCAGAACAGCAAGAAATGAACTGAAAACAAAACGCATAACCGGTGGAAAAACTATATTCAGAGGTAAGGTAAGACAGGCATAGTGATGCGAAAGGTAACTTGTACTTACAAACACGGTTGCCAAACGCCAAAAAATTTTCTCACCAGAATTTACCAAAAAAAAAGTTACCTGAAAGTTACCAAGTAAAAACCAATGTTTTATTATACAATGAACTGTAAAAATAAACCTAGTTTATTTGCCATAAATAATACATGGGTACAATAAGTACATATGACGCCATGAGTGCCAGAGAAGCCTATCTACGAAAAAAAAAACAAAAATTAGATTTGGTATCACCATACATACATATATAGTAAAAAGTGTAGACGACTTTCAATAAAATAACAATGAGATAAGATTTCCAGGCTTCACCTATTGGACTTTAAACCTCTCAACACAAAACCATGTACATACTGACGCGATAAATATTGAACATGTAGCATTCCCGCGCGATCCATCGCTATTTTGAAATCCATCAATATGGATCACGATCCAAATATCACAATAAATATTGAACGTGTGACAGGCACCCCATACTCTGATAAATTAACGAGTAGACTGCCCAGCGATAATTTTCTTCGATATGTGGTTATTTATTTAGGCTATGCGCTGTGTTGCCTGATCATCGCAATTGTTTCTAATAGTATTGTCACCGCTACGCACAATCACAGTACAATTTATCAAATTAATCCAACTTTTTTAGTCTGAATTTATACACGACAAACTAACCAAAAGTTACCAAAATAAAAAAAAAGTTGCCAAGTTACAAAGCACTCAAAAAGTTACCTATTTTGGTCACAAGTGACCAAATGTGGCAACCGTGCTTACAAACTTACTTCTTAGCTAACTATATGCATACAGACATACATATGTATGTATATATAGTGAATTTCTTTGCTATCGCATTAATTTCTTCTGAACAAATTAAAATAAATTATTACAATTTCGGAAGTTCTCACCAGAGACTAAGGTTGGCAAAGAAATGATGGTGCAAAAAAATGTTCCACGTGCAATTTGTTAACTAACGGAAGTCCAGGAAGTAGCTAGCAATATTATTATGGCTTACGTATGTATATATGTGTGGGTAGGCATAAATGGCGGAGCAAAGGAGCAAGTTTTTTATTGACGCAGAAAAGTAGGCAATATTAATAACAGTTAGTTGTAGGTAACTCAAAGGTGAAACGTTCGCACACACATAAGTTTAGGAAAGATAATGTTAACAGTTGGGTCTAATAATCGTTGGATAAACATAAATATGTAAGTAAGTACATAAGAGCGTAATGTGCATGTTCATTAACGCCTGTAAGGACGTAAAAGAGTAGAAACATATAACAATAATTCGAGAAGACATAAACTAATTAAATATTTGATGTAAAAAGTTTTTTGTTTTTGTTTGCAACGACGAATATGAATATGGATATGAATATGAGTATGAATATGAATATGAGTATGTATAAGAATATGGATATGAATATGAATATATGAAAATTAATATGTATAAGTATATATGAATATGAATATGAGTATGAATATGACTTTGAATATGAATATGAATATGCATTTGAATATGAATATGTATGTGAATATGAATATGAATATTTATATGGATATGAATATGAATATGAATATGTGTAAGAATATAAATATGAATATATGAAAATATTAATATGAATATGAATATGCATATGAATGTGAATATGTATAAGAATATGAATACAAATATGAATATGAATATGCATAGGAATATGAATTGTTATGAATATTATTATTAATATGAACATTAAAATATGAATATGAATATGAGTATATGAGTGTGAATGCAAGTATATGAATATGAATATGAACATATTAATATGCATATGAGTATGAATATGAATAGAAATATGAATATATGAATATGAATATGAGTGAGTACGATTAGGAAATATAGTCTGTTCGAATAGATCTCCAGGACAGAATATTCAGCAGCAACTCGCAGCACTGTAACGAAAGATTCTCTCCCAAATTGGAAAATATCCAAAAAAATAGTAATAGTGCAAAATTAATTAAATTCTCATAAGTTATTTTAAACTTAATAATCATCAAAATAAATTCATTATTTTTTTAAATTCGCAGATGACTTTGATCAAATGTTTTTCTTACCGGCAAAATTAGTGCTAGTAAAAATTTTTCCAGGGGAACTGTCACTTGCCCTCTCAATTTCCCCTACTCGGCAGGTATAGGACGAGCATATTCAAAACGCATGCGAATTCTACTGCAACACTTAAGACCTAGTAAGAAAATAAATAATTACACAATTTTCGAGTAAATATGGATTTAGTCAATTGAATTCTTGGTCAAGTCCGCATTCCAGCGAAAGGCTAATATTCGGTAAGCTTATCGCGCCGACCAAATAAATTTCAATTCTATGCCTACACCACAACACAAGTGAACGCATAAATTGCGAGAAATTTACGGAAGTAAATAAACAAGGCAACCGTGGAAATTGAAAATATAAGGGAAGAATAAGTTCAAGCAAAAGCAAAGTAAAGGTAAAAATTGTGAAGGCGTGATATTTTTACGCTCACTGCATTGTTTATTGCTATTCTGCGAAACTTCTTATAGCGTGCTTGAGGGTTGGAAATTAAAGTTTTCAATTGTACCTTATTTGTGGGCAAATTTGTTCCTAAAAATGGGAAAATATACATAAAAAATTAAATCGCACTTTTAAATGCATGCCAACCGAAGCCACGATGCGCCATCAGTTTCATCCTCTTTTTTTCTAAAACATTCTAAAGAATCGTAGACAGGCTTATCAGAAATAGTTTTCTATCCACGGTATTCCATGGAGAACAAACAAGTGATGTTAAGAGACTTACTTCTCCGAAGCAGAAAAGAGTCAGATTTTTAGCTACTAAGCGATTCTCATAGGGTGGATTTGTCGGAAATATGTAAATGAATTTGTTTAGTAAAGGCAGTGAAGTCCACACAGGCCCAGCTTAGCGAATGAAAATTCACCGGGGAGATGAGAATAACAGAAATTTCGGCTAACGAAACGAAAGAGGCTCCAAGGTTTAGTGTAAGACTCACACAGGGGAAAGTGTGGGGAAAAAGAACATTATAAACCTTTCCAGTCTCAGGGTTATAGAACAAGAGAAAGGAGTGCGCATTATGTACACAGCTTTCGGAAGCTGTGCCGTCCCAGGTTTGACTTCACACTTGCGTAACTTCAAGGTGTTTTTTCCTTAAAAAAACCAACTGGGACAATGAACGACTAAACCCCCAAAAGACAACCACTTTGGTATATTAACAACTCCAGGGCTGACCATGAAGTGGAGAAGGGGCTGCGGGGGATTCAAAGGCTCCGTATCCTAAATGGTACTATTATGGAGCTCCGTTAGCCGAAATTATTATGCCTGTGTAAAGATAGAGACGGAAGGTAACAGCCAGCCCAACTCTTTCACGGCGGAGAAATCGGCAAGAAGAGCACAAGCACTCTTTCTCCTTACTAGGTACAAATTATGGCATGGACCTAAATGGCATGGACCTAAATTACCTAATGACCTAAATGGCCTGGAATGACCTGGAATGGACCTAACAAAATGGAAGAAGTCGTGACTAAATTTTTTTTCTTTTTTCATTAAATGATGTGGGAGTTGTAATTCGATAAAATCCATCATATTAATCAAAAACTTAATTTTGAATTTTTTATTAGTTACGACTTTTTGAATTTCAGCGACGATGTTTGTTACGTCTTTTTGCATTGCAGATGACGAAATATAATATAGGTATAATACAAACATTATTTAAAAACTACTTTTGTATATCCCATAAATTTACGTATCGCCCTAATATTGCCACGCCCATTTCCATAAGATTGTTAGACAGAATCAGTTGCGGAACAAATGTTGTTAGCGAGAGAATATTCTCTCGAAATCCATAGTAAACTCTGCGTTTTGTTAGCTTTAGTCCACGTCCGATTCTAGAGGTTTTCCGCCTGGTTGGATATTCTCCATAATCCGCACACACATTTAAAAAAACACGGTTTTTTGGCACCTTTGTAACTATACGTATTTGTACCGAAAGTACTTTTATATTCGAACTGAAGAAAGACAGAAAAAAGTGCAATCATTTCAATACCTTTCCGTCGCAGTTGCGCTTTCAGCCGCACGTATACTTCAGTGGGCAGTACAGCCAACGTTTAATGTCCTTTGCATTAGCTAGCTGTCTTAAAAACATGTGAATGTGTTGGTTTGTGTGCATGATAGTGCCTTTTAAATCGAATTTACGACCGCTAAGAAGAAAATATTTTCCCTATGCCACACGCTCACTTACTATATGTGCATACCAGGGTTGCCACTTTGGTAAATTATTACCAAAATTGGTAGAAAAAATTTGGGTTGGTTGGTTGGGTTGATTTTTGTTAAGGTATTTTGTTTGAAAAACGAATAAATTCTTCCCGCTTTATTTTTCGTAGTTAAATATCTTTATTTTATAAATGTCTTTACAAAAGTGTAGTCTTGTTTATTGCATTAATTATCTAACGCTTTAATGCACACCTTTTGCATACATACACATATTTTTATAAACGGGAATTGTTAAATGCACAAAAAAGAACAAAAAGACCGCCGGCGAAAAAATTTAAAAAATCAGCGGAAATTTTTAGCTGTACATTTTTGGTTATATGTACTAAAATTCCATTGGCTATGAAATTACACACCCAAAAAAGTTCTAAAAAAACAGAATAAGAAATACTAACTTTAGACGAAAATTTTTGGAATTTTTCTAAATGTTGTTGAGTCCTTGATTTTTATTTTTATTTTCAATTTTTAATGAAATAACTAAAACAATAGAACAAAACTAAGTTTTTATTAAAAAAAAAAAACACTAAAAACTTTATTGGTCGATATTTTCCAGATTTTGTAGATTTTTTTCAGTGGATGGGATGTGTTTTTTTTCCGTCAGTGGCAACCCCGGTGCATACATACTATTTTCTCCCGTATACACCAACACTTCTACACGTTTCACTCATATTCTCCACAAGTATCCCTGCATCATGTTCGCAGAAGCAAAAGCAGTTTTCTTTTTATGTGAGGCTACCCATCGCCGCCATCTAATCTAATCGTGACTTGCTTATGCTTTTGTTATTATTATTTCTTTTTTCTATGGCTTCCGTTGTTCCTTATAAAAGGAAAACTATTGTTGTTGCTGTTAATTCTTATTGTTGATAATTCTTGTTGTTGTTATTTAGCACCATAAAAGCGCGCCTTGTGGCCACTCTTCGGTCAACATTTTTTTTTGTTCTTCTTTATTCGCAACAAGAGTACAAAAAAAATGTGCTGCAAATTAAAATTTAATGTCAAGTGAATAGCATTTTTTTCCGCCCAGTAAAGTCACTGCACACACTTACGCGCTCATACAAATATGTACCTACTTAAACCAACAGCAAAAGGTTTATGTATGTACATATGTAGATAACAGTACACTCTCTATGTGCTGCTAAACACATTTACGCCCTCCCCATGAAAATCATAATAAAAATTATTCACTTGTAAAGTTTCACAGGATTTGTGTGTAAACAAAAGTTTTCGCATTTTAAATGTGATTCTCGAGCGAGCAGCGCTTGTGCAAACGCAGAGGAGTCTTTATACATACATGCATACATATGTATGGGTATGTACGAGTAAGTATATATCGTATAGAAGGTAGAAATTATTATTCAAATAGTTCGTTGGAGTCAGTAGTCGTATTTTTTCAGTTTCGCTGTGGCGCTGTTGCAAGGAAGCCGGTCTTCATGGAACTCCGCGAATTTCACAATTTGCTGAGTAGGAGAGACAGCAGTATTTAGCTTAAAATTTCTCTTTCGCTTGAAAGTTGTTTACTATATTACCTATACGAAACTTTCCGCACCGTATGTTACAACAATCCAAGTATAGTACATAAGCCATTTTCCCCAAACTTGTTGTTAATGTTGCTCATTGCTAAAACATTCATAAACATGTAACTACAACACTTAGTGTTGAGCAATAATGTTTCTGAACGCTAAGTGCAAGCGCGCTTTGCAATTCGAGTGGTCAATGTAGGTAGGCAGGAGTGTGTTGCCTGGGGATTTACACAATCTGACGCCATTCAATTATCCCCCTATTGAACCATTTCGTCGCATGAATCTCATCAGGCATATTGCTTCGGTATTTGAAACCTCATTCTACACAGTGCAAGACATTTACACAATAGATTTACGACCATTTTCTTCTCTTCGCAGTTCTCACAACATCTTGCAACATCTTCGGAAATGCCCGCCGAACTTTTCCGCATGTCTTCCTATTAGATAGTACCCTGTTAGAGCCTCCACAATGTTAGATACATATATATGTATATCCTCTCTGCTCAGAGAGTATACGCTTCGTGACCATTTCTGATCCCATTAAAGCCAGGTCTGGCTGAAAATTCGACAAGGCGATCATTTGACTCCAGCTTGTTTGTATACAAATTCTCTAAGTAGCAGCTTTATAAATGGCATGTTCTTTACCAAGAAAAATCTACTTGATCATACCTTGCCTTGCAAGTTTATCTGCAATGCAATTTCCCTAAGGACATACCTTATGACCAGGGACCCAAGTGTGATGAAGTCTGCTCTGCTCGCCTGTAGAGTTAGGCGACAGCCCAGCGCAAGCTTTGAATAAAATGTGAAAGAACTCAGAGTTTTTTTCGCAGCCTGGCTATCACTAAAAATTAAGACGTCTCTTCCTATAATTTTGGAATACGCTACAGTAGTCTGGTAACCTGAAGAAGATTTTCAGAAGAGGTTTTCTTGTGTTATTTATTCCTTATCTCTATCATAGGTATGTATCTAGCATCTTGGCTGAAAGATTGTGGGACATCTGGAGTGGGGTTTATTCCAGAAGGCTTTATGGTCACGGGTGAAAGAAGTTGTCATTGATCGTATGGACAAGAGCAAAACAAACCAACATAATACGATGACTTTTTTGAGTGTTTTTTGTCCACCAGACTTCTGGCGCACACCTGCCATATAGCCATTCTATTTGACTTGGTCTAAATGTAACCGAACCAAGGTAGGTTTATAATTTCTTGTAAACGTTAAAAGAGCCCCACTCCTGTAGTTAGTTTGGTTACGTAGTCGTTCATCACGACGGGCCAAGCGATGGAAGTATGAAAATCTGCCTGTGGGCATTATTTTCTTTTATATAAAGGGGCTGGTTGCCCGATTTAGGAGTGTCGTTTTGGTCTACTTTTAACACTTTTCAAGAATATTTTTTTTTAAACGCACTTTTATCAAGTTCAAAAGATTTTACAGTTTTTTTAAATTAACAAAAACTTAACCACAGAAAAATGAATTAACTATATTCTATGAAAATCATCGCCTTGTCAAGTGTACATTGCATGAACAATACTTTTTTCTTTAAATAATATGTCATTTTCCATTACTGACAACAAGAAAATAGTCATCTCATATACAGCGGCGGGAAAATAAATTGGGACGCGGCATTTTACCAATTTATGGTCCGGTTTCTTTTGTTTACTACTTTTTGATGAAAATATAGCTCAGTATCTAACAAAAGCCATGCCAGTCCGAATATCAAGCTTTATACAAAAATTCGACAAAGATCCATTAATATTTCAAACTTTTTAATCTGAATTTTTTGAATTTTTCGGTGTTAATGACTTACTTGATTTTTGGTAGATATAGATTACTATATATTTATCTTTCATAAAAATATAATAAACCTTAGGTTAGGTTAGGTTAGGAGGACGTGTGTGGAATATTACATACTTTCACTCCGAGCCAGAATTGCCCTCTTTAAGTGGGTATCAGGAGGAGGTACGTACCCATAATCGAGAGAATAGCTTCAAGTCATTATTCTACTGAACCAATTACTATCTCTCCGCTATCTCACACACACTGTTGAACAACCGCGAACCCAGGAGCTTGTGGCGCTTCGTCTGTAAACATGGACATTGATACAGAAAGTGGTCAATTGACTCTTCCTCATTTTCATCACGGCATCTTCTGCAGAGCGTACTTGTTGGTATTCGACACCATTGAAGCTTTGCTGCTATAGGCTACAGCACAGTGTCCTGTAATGACGCCGGTAAGGACACTTGCTGCGGACCTATTGAGTTTCGGTACGTCCCTTGTATTTTTTCTACTAAGCCGCGACCATGATAATCTTATAAACATTAAATAAACAAAAGAAACATAGCCACGACTTGTTAAAATGTCGCGTTCCTATTGATTTGACCACCACCGTATGCACTCGTACATACATATATACTAGAATAGTGCGTCTTTAATTGAGTTTTCGGTCTTTAATAAATATTAGTATTTGTTTACCTATAAATAAACGAAAACCAAAAATAAATGGTAAAAATCTCTCACCCAACACTAAATATTTATGGGCATTTGTTGGGTTGGGCATTGTTTTATTTATGCATGCTTTCAGGCGTCTCAACCACAATAATTGAAGCAATAATCATTGCGGTCAGTCCCCATGCCTCTGTGGTATCACTACTACTACTAAAAATGTGTGTATTGCGATATAAAAGACAGGCACTTAAGTATGTAGGTATGTATGTATGTACTAGTATGTGCCTATTTGTGGCTAAGAAAAATCAATAGAATGTCTATGAAATACGGCACAGCCAACATGGAAGCGAAAACAAGGAAATACTCGTTAAAGGGAGAGGGAAAGAGGGAAACAAAAGAGTTGAGTTAAAGCAACCAAAGTTTCGGTGCGTTATATGTATTTGCATGTGTATGTGGGTACATGTGGGGAGGGAAATATTGCATTGATATTGTGGGCGTATTGTTGTGGTGACTGTTGGCACCTACTAAATATAAACACATATAAAAGAGAGTAGGGAATAGAGCCTTTGTCAGCGTAAATATGTACATATGTACGTAAGTATGTGCAAACCTTTTGTACCTACATATGTACGTGTGAGCATAACCTGCCTAGACAATCATAATTCATGTAATTGCCTTGAGCAACAACACTTCAATAACGCTTATCAGATGCAGACGCAATGCAATTCAATTCATGGTGAGAGGAATACTGAATGTTTTCAGATATAGGGAGAAACTATAGTACATACATGCATACATAAATTCGAGTACATGCCCTGTGGGGAAAATCTCTAGTTTTGAACTGGTGCACTTCTAGTTAGTACATTTATACCCAGTATTTGTTCGCGATAAATCTCTTTTGCATTCAAACAACTGGCGAATTTAACATGTGCTGCATACCTTTTTCGATAGTTCCCAACCAGTTCTAAAATCGACAGATGAAGGAAGTAAGTATCCTGATTTGTTAATATTTTTGGTTCTTGCGTTTGTTCGATTTTAAATTATTTTCAAAGAAACGTGTTTTCAATTTTAAATTAAAAATTTTTTAGTGATTGTAAGAAATGTACGTTTATATACCTTTGGCTGTAGCTGAGTTTGCAGAGGTGCTGGTTATTGTTATTGGTTAGATTCCAGACGGTCCCAAGATGTTAAAATGTTAACATAAATTTTTATTTTCTATTACCAAACTATGAAAAAGCATCTGCGAAGTGCAGAATGGAAGCGTATTTGAACAAAACAACCGCCAAACACATATCTTAGTATTACATATCGTAAGGTAAACAAGCCCTCGCTGCATCCCTTTTACGATTGTCGCGAACTAGTTCAAAATGCGACAGATAAGATCTAATTCGTGCTGCGTCCCTTTTTCGACAGCTGCTAACCAGTTCTAAATTCGTCACCTTAGACATAGATTTCTAATGAAAAATGTGAACTTAAATCGTTTTTTAAAAGTGACACATTTCGCTGACTTTGAACTGGTGGAGATGTAGTTATTTAAAATGGCAATAAAAATCTAATACGGAACTAGAAACTTGATTCACTAATCCGCGGTTTCCCTGCAGGGTGGATACAAGTACATTTCCATACATACATATATGTGTTTAGCTAGGTGTGTATACGCCTATTAAACGTTTTAATAAATGTTTGGCCAATAATTCAACATTAGATTTATTGGCGTACATTTAGGTAGGTACGAAGATGCAGTAAGCGGGTGGAGAAACTTGCAGCACAAAGGCTTTTGTATGGATATACATACGAATACCTATATGTATATGTTTATCTGCGCACAACAACTAAAAAACAGCATCCTCAAGCATTTTCAGTGTTATTTCAAATATATACATTAGCGTGGTCCAAGTTTTGTATGGGGTGAAAAAAATTTCATAGTAGAAAACGGTGCTCCCCCTTAGTTTTTTTCCTTTTGGTATTTATAATATCTGTACCAGCTTTCAATTGAAGTTAGTGTTGCCATAACAACTGAAGCTGGTAGTATTTTTTCAGCTAACTTAAATTTGAAATGATCTTGGGTTGCTTAACCAATTGTTTGGTTAACATATGTGTAATATAGTACTTCTAGAGTGAAATATAAACATTTCATGAGCAACCTCTACATTTATATTCAGAAACGTAAAGTTTGGTGCCAGCATCTCTTTCGGCAAGAAGAAAAATTTTGAAAAGTGCCCCCCCAACCCTACCTCGGAAAAAAATTTTTTGGACCACTCTAATGTACATACATATATACATACATACGTATAAGCCAAAGTCTATACATAGTTATGTGTTTTCAATGCCTGTACATATGTATAAGTACAAACCTAAATAAGTATGTATGCATGTATGTAGTACGTATCTATTTGTGCTAACCACTCATGAAGCACCTTGAATTTATGCTTAAATCTTGAATTTATATCATTCCAAATGTCCGGGAGCTAGCTGGCTAGCTAGCAGCTGCAGTTTTGTTATGTTTATTTGTGTGCGTAGTGATTACAACCACAGCTCAATACCTACATACATACATATATTTTATTTGCCATTATGTGTACGGTTGTTGCACACCAACAACAAAAGCACTCGAACCCCTTATGGGTGCATATCAATAAACAAAGACATTTTCTAAAGCTTACAAATGTACGGGAACGCATTTATTCACATCCCTACTTACATATGTATGTATGTATGTACATATAGTATAGGTGTGCATAAGAGTATTTGTGCAGATGCATGCTTTGCGAGAACTAACTAAATACTTTGTGGTTTTCTATTTTGGAAGTACAATATGCAAACAATAAATATCCGGATATTCAATATTTCAATATTAGCAAATACCTGGAAGTTGGTTTTTAGCTTATTTCACAGATTTCCTTATGGCTAGAGTAATCTCTGTTTGTCACCAGCATGAATGTAAAAAAAGCTGTTAAGCTTAATTCAACAGGAACAATTTTTTTTTTTCAATTAAAAACAGGAAAAAAATTAATTTAAACGTGTAAAAAAATCACGAGTAAATTATGTAATCCTACTAAAATAACATGTAAATATTTATGTTTGGGTTATAGTTGCCAAATCATGTGTTGAAAGAATATGTTTAGCTGACCTTTTTTCTGAGTGTATGTATGTATGTTGCTCTTTCACGTTAAAACGCTGAACGTATTCCAATGAAGTCTGAAGCGCGTACCCATGGGTCATAAACTATATTAACATATACAGGATTTTTTAAAGAAAAATTCCACATTTTCCTAAAATTAGTATCGACTACTTTATAAGTTAAACAAAATTTTACAAAAATGTGGTTACAAAATGAAATGGGTTTCAAAACGATTTATTTTGAAAAAAAATTATTATGAAGGTTGCCACCAGTTAAAAAAGTTAAAATCGATTCATTAATAAGTTAAATAAAGAATCACAACAATGTGGGTGTCAAACATAAGTGGTTCAAAAACGATTTATTTCGAAGATATCCTTTAAAAGGGTTGCCTATTCCATATGTTAAAATCAGTTTAATTTAGAAGCTAAGAAAAAATTTTAATATGAGAATCAATCGAGGCTTATTAAGAATATTTTCAAAATGGGCTGCCACTTCTTTACAAATTCAAAACAAATTAATACATTTACTTAAAAAGTTAAATAAAACAGTTTAAAGTAAAATATTTTGGCAAGTGCTGTCACCAGCTTGAGAATTAAAAATCAATTAAACCAACAAGTTAAATGAGATTTGACTAATATTATATGTTTGAAAATTTGCGACTAAGTGTGTGAGTTTTAAAGAAGTTTTATTACGAAAACACTTTTTTGAGCATTTCTTTGTATTCAAAAGGAAAATCTCATTTTTTAATAAGTTAAATAAAGTATTGTAATATAGATGTGGCGCACGCCACAAATCAGGGGACAAGCTCGGCCAAACACCTACATACGTGTAACCGCTAATCAATTTTTTTTTTTGTTTGCCCGTAGGAAGGGGAAATGTTTTATGCACTGGCCGGGGGCGCTAGTCTCTATCCTACCTTCGCCAAGTGCGGGACTCCCACCGAGGCGTGTTGGGCTACCCACCAAAACCCAAACTCCCACCATGCGCGCAAGAATCGCTCATCTGACTCCGCAATTCTGCATGTCTTCAGATGCATGAGCGCGCTGCTAGAGCCTCGGGTCTGCTCTCTTGTAGAAGCGTTTCATTCGGGTGTCCACAGTAGACATCCATCTTCCCGTTTGCAGTGGAGTACGAATTTCACGTATCTCGCAACGGCTTCCCACTTTTCTGCACTGGATACCGAATTATGTTATTCCGAGTTATGTCCATCCAAAATTCTGCACGAAGTTGACAAGTGCTCGCAAGTGAAGAATGCGTGGTACACGTTATCTTTGACGTTTTCGCAGTAGTGGCAGAAGATATTCTCGGAAGTAACCATGACCGGTGACGAATTTCCCCATGTAGAAATCGACTTATCTGTGCGGTCTTTTCATCCATGTCTGAAGGTCGGCTGTTAAGATGTGCGTCCTTTTGACCGCTTGCGTTCCAGTTTTGCTGCCACTGCTGGATTAGTTGCTCGCGTGCCTTTGCCGCCACAGATGCTCGGCCTATCACGGCACTGAGATTGTAAATCCCTTTTCGCTCGTGAGCAAGTATTGCAATTGGCATGACGCCAGATATTACTAGAACCCGTCCGCGGATACTTTACGGTGCGCAGAAGCAATGTCCCACTGCGTTGCACCGAAGACATTTGATTCCGGTATTTTTTGACCTTCAATGCATCGGCCCATATTTCTGCCCCGTACAGGAGCACCGACTGCTGCTGTCATCAAAAGTTTCATACGGCATGGATTCCGGACCGCCAACATTCGCCATCAGCCGGCTTAGAGCCACCGTGCCCTGCGCAGCTTTTTCATATTCGCCATGCATATGTTCCCATAATGTGAGCTTGTCGTCAAGCTTCACCCTTAGGTATTTCGTAGGCCTACAAGTTGTCACGAGCTGAGGTCCGACCATCATGTTAAGAATTGTTGGGATCCGTTTCTTGGTTACAAGCACGATCTCAGTTTTGGCTGTAGCCAATTGGAGACCGTTTTCGCTCGTCCATCCACTAACGCTACGTATAACCTGGTTCAGCTTCAGCAGTGCCAACTAGGTGTTTCTTGGTGTTATGACGGCGCTCTCCGGCATTTCCGAGTGCAATGGGCTGTCATACGTGGCGTTCCAGAGGTTCGGCCCAAGTGCAGACCCCTGTGCCGCTCCACCGGTTAAACGTCTCTTTCTCTGACCTTGCGCTGTGTCGTACAACAGCCAATGGTCTCTGAGGTAGTCCCGAATCATATCTAACAAGTATATTGGAACCTTGAATGATCGTTCACAAGGCTTCCTGCATGTCGTCCCATCTTGCCGAGGTGAAGGCGTTCTTGACGTCCAGTGTAAGTAGCAGCTCTATTGGCTGAATTTGGTGACAGGCTTCTTCAGCTTTATGTACCGCCTCGACTACTTCTCTAATTGCTCCTATAGTTGTAGTAGTCCCTTTATGAAGCCATGTTGTCGGCGTGAAAGGCCTCCCTTGTTTTCTGTGGCTACCGTCAAGCGTATTTCGAGCATACTCTCCATCATCTTGCCTGCTGTGTCTAGCATGCAGAGTGGCCGGAACGAAGGAGAGTTTGGGTCACCTCTGCCCCTGGGTATAAGCACCTGCCTCGCCTTCTTCCATTAGCTTGGGAATTCCCGGACCTTAAGGCAGCTGTTGTACATTATAGGCAGAAGATCAGGGCCTGGAGCCTTTGCCGGCATTCTTGCTTCGCAGGGCTCATTTCAACTGGACTGCCGAAAACAGTGGTGCCTCGGCTTGCTTCTCGACGAATACTGCATCAGCACTTAGTGGGTGTGTAGGAAATATTGCATCCCCTATATTCTTAACTCGGACCTCGTCTAGCGCTTACGATGGTGTATGGAATTTTCTCATAACTATTTTGTGTTCCTGACCCCAGGTATCACGATCCACTGCGTCACATAACTCTTTCCAGCAGTTCCATTTTCTCTTCTGTATCTCGACCACAGCTTTCTTAGCGCTTTTGTAGACTGCCGCTCTGGTCAGCTCTTCAGATCTGCCACGAGCGCGCGTTGAAGACTGCGCATTCTATGGCAGTATACCTGCTTTTTACCTGACCATGCTCTCCTCTGCGGCATTGTGCGCCAATCTATTATTATTATTGTTATGATTATTATTGTGGTGTGTAAATTATTCAACTTGGGCCAAATGGAAAGAGGAAGGAGATCTTCATTTTTTCTGGCTATTAAGTCCGCAGAGAGACCAATTGAGCGAGAAAGATAAATTTTAGCATAATTCGCATACAAGTGTATGGACACGCTTTTACAGCAGTGCAGAATATCATTAATGAAAATGCTGAACAGAATTGGGTCTGGTATGGATCCTTGTGGTACTCCCGAGTGCTGTACTCTTTACCCGCTCATGCTCGTCTCTGCTCGCTAAATTTTTTTCTCATACAAATTTGTCGTTAAGCGAGCAACAGAGAAGTGGTGAATCGAAAATAGCTAAAATTTTAATCCTACATACACATAAGTAACATACTTTTTTTAAATAAGCGCAATAGTATTAAAACTAACCAGACATACACTCTCGGTTTTCTATTGATTTATACATAGCTAATTTACCGTAAAGGTACCCACAAAACTTAGCTGCTGCAGCAGTTTCTATTTCGAGTGCGGTGCTTGGTCGCTCGATACTTCAGTTCCCCGTTGCACTTGAAAGAATTTTTTAGTATGCAAAATTTTCTTTTACAACTGCCACATTTATTTCACAAATTTTTATTTAGTTTTCTTTCTTTTCACTGCAACGCGGTGCTGGTGCTCGTGTTTATTCAGAGGGTGCAGTGCCGCAAACGATTAAATGGAAATTAAATTTTCATATGTGATTAGCTTGTTATTCTTTGGTTTCTTCTTACTTTCGCTTTGACCGCAGAAGCAAATAAGAATTGAACGAAAGCGCGCTTTAGGAAATGGAGGTAGTAAAAATGTATATATGAATGTATGTATGTAGTAAGAATGTGCATATATTTATTTCGTATGACTAGCGGGGCGTATGAGTAACATTTAATTGGATTTTTGGCAAAGGGGTTTGAAAAAATAATATAAAAGTAAACGAAATAACGTTGTCCTTGCTTTGCAAAAATTTTTCATTTACTGAGCTACATTTTTAAACTACTAACGTGTGCGCTTATACATACACATATTTATAACTTAATACAATATACTACATAAGTATTTATTAGTACTTTTGATGAACTAGGTTGGTTTAAACTTTCAGTCAATTTGTTGCATTAAATTCGAAAATATGCAAAATCGTATGGTTTCTATAACTACACTTGAAACACATTGCCTATAAACTTAAAAGTCAATCGTTTCAACTACATAATTTCATCATCGCCCCACACCACTGATACACAGAGTAGACGTCATCACTTCTCCGTCCATTAGTAGACACACAATCCTGCTACTTGGATAGAAGACTCCGCCACTGTAATTGCATTATAGAAACAACAAAATGTAAACGGGGAAATTAAAAAAAAAAGAAAATTATGAGAGAGAGAGAGCCATAGCCAATGGCATTTATTCGAGGTGTCGTTCATTGGCTGGCCGGAAAATTGTTCAGCGGCATGTCGGATGCAATATGCAAAGTGGGAAACGGTGATGAAAATGAAAATGCGCTAGTGATTGCTTGCCCATGAGAAGGCAGAACGTTTATGTTTGCTCGGTTTTTCATCAAATACGCTGAGTTGTCTGGCCCGTCGAAAATTGACTGGAATTGCCAACAAGTAAGAATTCAATTTTTTCTCACCTGCAGCTAACTTTTGCGGATGTTGTGCAATTTATGGCTCTTTAAGTGGCATAATTGCTAACAAGTTATTAAAAACGAAATGAAGGTAAAAATTTGAGTCAAAATTTTTAGTTAAAATAAGTTGAAATTTAAAGCAAAGTTGACGAAATTCTGGCACAGAGGATTTTGCAGAGTAAAAAGTAAAGAGAAAAAATGTATTTGCGTGGATCCCACGTGCGACTCATCATTTTAACACAACATGTAAAACATTGCGAATATTAACAAAATAAACCCGTACGCTCAATTTTTTGGGTAACAGTATTTAAATCTAATTTGAAAAAGTGAAAATTTTTGCTGCATTTCTTTATTCATTCTGAATGTTTGGAATAAACTTTTTTGTTTACTTATTCTTTAGAACGTTCCTGATGATATATTAACGTATATTTCAAACGTATTCTGTTTATTCCGGCTGTGAAATGGTATTATCCGGAATGTATAAAGAAACGCAGCCTTTATGTTCTGAACGTTGAAAGTTTATTATAGAATACTCAAAAATTTTCTTTTTGATTACAATAAAAATCAAAGAACAATATATTGAACCAATAAAATTAACAAAAGTAAAAATGAATAAAGTACAATAACCCTACATTAAATACCATTCGTTTGATATCAAAACTATAATATTTAGTATATCTTAACAATTTAGTTGAATTAAAAATTTCAAACAGGTGGCAACTCTCTTTAAAAATATTTCCCCAACTAAGCTTTCTTAAGCCACTTTATTTTGATACCCATATTGCAATATTTAATTTATCTTATCAATTAATTTAAATTAAATATTTCAAACAAATGGCAGCACTTTGGAAAAAATTTTGAAAATTAAGCTTTCTTAAACCGCTTTAGTTTGATACCCATATTGTAATAATATGTTATTTATCTTAGCAATTTAATCGAACTAAAATTTTCAAACATGTGGCAACCCTCTTCAAAAATATTTTCCATGATGCTTCCTTAAAACTCAAATCCAAATTGTAAATTGATATCCAAATTGTTATACATACGTATTTCATAAATCATCTGGAGCTATTTAATATCGAAAGAATCAGAAAACGAATTATTTTATTTGTTATTGTTTTTTCTTATATGTGGAACTCTTATTTTTTGTTGTTGTCTTTTCCCATAACTTGGATATTGCTTGAATTCGCAGCAATTCATTTTTTTTTTGTAAATGTGAAAATGAAGGAATTCTTTCGTTTCTTCAGTTATCTGTAAATTATATTCACGTCGTTGTTAACTACCATTTTACGTTCTTCTTCGCGTAACGAGCTGTGTACAATGCCTGAATAGCGCGTTGTCAAGTGCATAACAATGCAGCAGTGCGTCTACTACCACAACAACAAAAACAACACAACATAACTAGATATCAGTATCTGGCATAACACAGAATCGAAGGCAATTGTTATGCAGCTGGTTGAGTAACCTTGTTACGCGTGTGGCATGCAACTCATAAACATACATGGCTGTACATACGCATGTACATTAAACTGCATCACTTCCCATGCAAAAAAAATCGGTACTTGTTTTTCCACTGGAATTATAAAATCCATTATATTTTAAGACTTCCACCAAAATAGTTGTTTTAAAGATTTTTTGAAAAAAATTCCTTCAGATCACTAAACAGTTAAAGCATAAAAAAATTTTATAAAAAATTTAAAAACATTTCAACGGAATCGTAATAATAAGATTTTTGATGATTTTTTTATGATTCCGTTGGTAAAAATTTTTAATATTTTTATGTAGACTTTTTAAGCTTAAACTGTTTTGTCATATGAGGGGATTTTTACCAAAAAAGCCTTTAAGAAACTATTTTTATTCATAAAAACCTCCATTTTTGGAGGTATTTTACAAATCGGTCCAGTTAATATTTTTGCGAAATATTTTGGCAGAGGTCTTAAAATATGCTCGGTTTTGTAATCCCGCCGGAAGAACCGCACCTTTTTTTGGTGATGCAGTCTAATGTACATATGTATCTATAACCTTCGTCCTACTTCAATGCGTTGAGAACGTGACTTTGCTGGCGGACAGCAAAAACAACAACAATCAATGCAAATACAATTTGATTTATGGCTTCATCGATACGCTGAAATTTCGTTGAAATATCTAGAAGACTTCTTCAAAATGCTTTGTTAGATATGTATATGTACATACATCGATCCTTGTTTTTTGAAGGCGAAGAAAAAAAATGTGCTGGTATACATGCATGTATGGAGCAGGGCGCGCAATGAAACTTTTAGATTTAAAACATTAAATGAGAACTGTTGCTATCATTGTCGATACTGTTATCGATATTATTATGGTTGATATGGATATTATGGATATCAGTTTTCAAGCAGCTTGCAGGCAGTATTGTCGTTTTGATCCAATCGGATCAAAAGAAATTCTTTTTCGTATGAATTTAGGGAGGACACTTCCTTTTTTTAACTCAATATAAATTTTTATACTTTTCTTAAGCTCAAATAGATATTTAAACTTATTTCCAAAAAGTATTTTTCTGTTACCCTACGATATCTCCTTTAAGATTTTATAAAATTTAGCGAATGATATCTCATCTTTAAGGGGAGGAGCTCACGTACGTAGTCACGTTGCTCAAATTTAGTTATTTATTTAAAAAAAAAAACGGGTTTTAAAAAGCTAAAAGCACTTTATCCGGACAATGAAGCGCCATATCTTCTCTAATACCCCATCTAATTCAGCGGTTAAGGAAAAAAAATAAATTTTTGTATAGAGTTGCCACCCGCTTAAAATTTTAGTGACTTAAAGTAAAATATTGCAATAAATTCAGGGAATGAAAGGCATTTAAATACACCTTTAACCAGAAGTAATAATTTTGAAAATGGTTGATAACTATTTAAAAATTTAAATCTCTATATATAGAAATATTACGAAATACCGAGGATTGTCCTATGTGAGCTATCTTTTCTGTTGTTGTTGTTTGTCTCTACCTAAGGAAACTTGAGTGTGTACAGGTTTTTTTTTTTTTTTTTTTTTTTTTTTTTTAATTGTATCAACACTAAACAATTATGTATGTAGGTTAGCAATGCGCCTAAGGTAATTAAGAGCTTTGAGTGCTTGCGTCGCGAATTCATGCAGGACGACCTCAGCTTCTTAACGACTGAAATAAAATCGCAACTATGATATGCATCGTAAAGTGAGTGAAAGTACCGTGACTTTCCAATAAACTACTTCTAATAAAATCTTAAATTCAGGATTTTTTGTAAGAAACTAGCATTTTTACATTACTAACGCGATCAGATAAAATTTTAGCAGAAATACGGATATTACATATTTCAAAGGGCCACCGCATTTATTATGTTTTTACTACAAATAGATGTTTATCCTCAGGCTGATGCTTGGATACTCAAAAAAAAATTAAAATTAGCATTTCAACAACGTCGCGGCAACACTGCCCACAGGTTAAAGATTAATTTTTAACAAGAAAGAAACACTAAATATTCGTAGTATTTTCAAATTCATCTGTCACGAAAATTAAAATAGGCATTTCCACAACGTCGCGGCAACACTGCCCACAGGTTAAAGATTAATTTTTAACAAGAAAGAAACACTAAATATTTGTAGTATTTTCAAATTCATCTGTCACGAAAATTTTATTCCTAAATTGGCGATAATTTACTTTTCTCGAAAAAAATCTCCGATTCTTCATTAGAACTATGAACTTTGATATCTTAATGCATTTCTAGCAATAGTTATTTTTTAAATTTAAACTGAAAAAGTTGTATTACATACTGGTATATACATACGTATGTATGTACATGTGAATTTAGCAGGGTTTTCAGTAGACAATGGGGACCATAAATTCATTATGCATTTGCAAATGATGTTAACTTAATTAAATTCGTTTAGGCAAACCATAAATTATATTGCTTTAAACGTATACATGCTTACGAATTGTACATATGTAAATAGTACATACGTATGTATGGAAATGCATATATGTATGTATGCATACATTCGCAGATAAATATGTATGGAGATATTTGTCGTTAGTAGTATGTATGTACATATACCCATGGATGTATGTATACATATACATATATGTATATCTTCATGCTTAAAAGAGCGGGGTAATTTCAAGCGACAGCTGAGCTAAAAACTCAAAGTTCAATTAATATATGCATGTCTTTTAAATAAATTTTACAAGTTTTTTGATTAACTGGCGATAGATTTTCACCAACCTTTGTGTACTACTTAATTTTAAATTGGAATTATTAGCTTATATTCACATTGTAATTGTAAAGAATATTACTCGCACTAAAGGCATTTTTCGATCACCCTGTCATTCATATTATTCGCCCTTTCCCACCCTATAAATTAGTTTAATATTGACGCATATCATTGACGCTTGCGATTAAGTTCAGCCTTAAAATACATATCTGATATTATCATGGAAATGCCCGTGCAATAACACAATAGTGTCATAAGGCTATACCCACACCAACGACCAAATTTACTTAATAGTACAAAAGTCATGTAGGGAAAATTAAATGTAATCGAACGAATACACAACAAATGTAAAATATCGCTTTGCCACAACACTTTTTGGAAAAATTCACTAATATATAAATTCAATAAAATAATGTCTTCCTCCCGATTAGCTAGAGACTTTAAACTCAGAATTAGACGACAATGCAATATGAAAGATGAATTAATCCGCTAGGGGCGCAGGCGTCGATATATTTGGAAACACCGTTTTTATGGTCTGTTACGGTTCAGGTTTAATTATATTTTTTGCTATTAATTTATTTATAACTTTCCGGATTTCAAGATAGTTTTGGGCAATTTTTACTTTGAAGACATTTCAAGCCGTTATTTGGTGATTTTTTTTGTTCAATCACATTATAGATAATGGCCCGTAGTTATAGTCAAAATAAAGTCGACTTTAAAGTTAGTTGCAGCTTTTTTGACAGATATCCCATTGAAAATTATGTCAAAAAGCTGCAACTAACTTTAAAGTCGACTTTATTTTGACTATGACTACGGGTCATTATTTTTAGACTTTTTCGTGCGTACACGAGCAAATAGAAATCATAGAAAAAAATATAAATCCCAATTTAAGATACATTTTTCTTTTTTGGTTTTTATCAAGACTGTTTAGCTAAATAATAAAATATCACCAGAAAGTGCCGGTTTTGCAGGCAATCATTTTTATTATTTTTTTTAGCGTTTTCCTACAGGGTTGTTCCAGCAAACAGGCTTGCTAGCTCATTATAGCCTTTTTGACCTTCAATTTACACATTATTATTTTAAATATCAAAGCATAACTGAAATACCTTACGGACTAATATTAATACAATTAGTCAGCAGCGTTGTTGACGTTCGAGCTATAAATCAATTTGAATGACTTGAAATTGACAAGCGGCTTGTTATTTCAATGCGTTATAGGAACATAGAAACTGTCATGCATGTCACGTTAATACATAGTTATGTATATATGCATGTATATCTACATATGCATATGTATGCATGACAACACTTCTTTAGATTTAAATATAAATATTTAGGTTAATTTATGTGCTTTAAAATTTAGTAAGTTTATACAAACAACATTTAATTCAATTATTTATTGTATTTATTACTAAATGACTATATAGTTATATACTCAAAGCTTCATCTTTCGAAAATAATTCCTTTATACATATGTAATTCCCTCTGACATTATATGGCGCTGTACATATGTAAGTGTGTACATGTCCAGTCTGCAATATGAGGAACGCTTCTAAGAACGCTTTCAGAAGAGCATTTTCAAAAATAAACCTTCTCTATGGAAGAATTTCTACCAATAACCCTGTCATCCAATTTCTTATTATTAATTAAGAAATCTATTTGATTTATGATTTAAATCGTCAATCAAATAAAAAATAAAATACATTTTAATCAAACAAACCTTTCTTAATCAAAAAGAACGCAGAGAAAAACTGGTATCTAGATATTCATATAAAATATGTTTGTGATTTGATTCATCAACCAAATAAAAAAGTGTTGCCTTACAAAACAAAAGTATTTTTTAGTCCAAGAATGAAATCACAAGTCCATTTAATTTTTTATTTGTCCGATAAATTTAATCACTAATAAATTTTTTTTCGTCGAGGAATCACATCGCAAATAAATTCTATTGATTTATTTCTAAATTATTTAGGATTTGTTACAACTTTCAATTCAGAAATCAATTTTTTGCTTTGATTTGTGATTTGACTAATTCCAGGAACTGTTAAGTTTTTGTTGCTGATTTGTCGTTTTTATGCAGCTATTTATCTCTTCAAAGTACGATTGTTGATATTACATCGATATATCGATATTGACGATATTTTTTACTTCCGATACGATATTATTGGCGCGATATTTTTTTAGACGATAATATCAGATATCGATATTTTACGCACAAATATCGCCTGGTTACCAGAAAACATAATTGTGTGCTTTAGCTTACACCATAACCATTGGTTAATTTTTACTGCGCAATCGCTTAGTATACATACATATGTATTAATGTATGAATACATATCCTCACAAACATTCATGTTTGAGAACATTACCTAACTTTTTTTTACGTTTAAAATTCTGATAGCTACATTTTTTTAATTGTTGGAAGTCCAACAAGATCTTTCACTTTTGGAAAATGTATAATAAATAATACCGTGAGTTATACTTCTTTACTTATAGCTAGTATTCTTAAATATTGCTGTGAAATTTCAAATGTTTTTAGTGCAATGTATCGATATATCGATATTTCAAAAACTATATTATCGATACGACGATTTTTTAAATTTCGCCATTTCGATATATCGAAAAGCGATATTTTTGAAAATATCAATAATCCTAATGTAAAGCCGCAATGGTCCGCAAGCATTATTGATGCCAACTACATCACAAGCTGCATTCACGGCTTAAAACTCTGTGGAGCGCAGTGCACATAAATGGCAAGAGCAAATCCATTTGTATGTACGCTTGGGCTCCGTGGAATTCACCACTAATCGCTGGAGCTCCACCATATCCTTGACCATAAAGGTACGAACTATCTGTACCTACTTCTAAAATATTGTCACCTGAAATGCAAAAAGACATAATAACATCGTAAGGGTCTGATTATGCATACTTCGCATAACTTCGCACAACCATTTGTACCAGTGCCCTAAAAGTGTAACTTAAGAAAATGTGAGGCAAAATCTAAACTCAACAGACCGCTAAATTTTTAAAAGTTCTGCTAATTTCTGGGTAATGGAATACATACAAATTAGATACAAAGTACATACGAAATTACAGTTTGAAGTTTATGCGAAGTTGTGCGAAGTTATGCGAAGTATGCATAATCAGACCATAACTGGAATGCAAAATGTCGTAACTAATAATCTTTTTTTTCATAAAATGATGTGGGACTTGTAATTCGATGGAATATTATGGACATAGCAATCAAAAATTTAATTTTGAATTTTTTATTAGTTACGTCTTTTTACATTTCAGGTGACGATATACTCCTTGATAGGTCCTGATAACTATCTTAAAATCAAATAGGTGTTGAATTTAAAAATCCAAGGCTGCTTTGCAAAATAGTACTAAATTTGTTTTATCAAAATGTGTGGAAAACTAAAATGTTAGATTAATATACATACATATGTAAGGTGAATTAGATGTTTAGTTATTTTGCTTGAAAATCGCTTTAACATAAAAATTATTTTCTCAAAGAGGCAAATTTAAATTTTTTAAGGAAGCTTAATATATAAATTAAAGCGAGATGAACGCGAGCATATAACACCTTTCTTTATTGCATCATGCTGGAATAATTTAACATTAATATTTTTAAGTAGTATAGTTCATGACGCAATAATTCCGCCATGGTATAGTTCATGTTTCAAAGCTTTCAAAAATCTTCCGCGATAATTATAAGGAAGTAAATAAATCAAAATATTTCTACACAAAATATTTCTTCTATAAGGAACTAAATAAATCAAAATATTTCAACACATAAATTTGTCATCTAAATGTATTACTCGCAGCGTATTTTTGCGAGGCTAGGCTTCATTATTTGCTTTGTGTCCACAGCCCAGCATTCGTGCAGCAAATTGTCTAAGGATTTTTGCAAATTGACCTGCAATAACCGCTCACATACGCTCTGTGACAAGGTATTACATTTTCGCATGCATTAAAAATTCTTTTGATAAACCATATTGCAGTCATTTGCCGAAAATCAGGGAGCGAGCTATAATTGTAGCTATAAAGCTTATAAGGTATATGACAGCAAAGAATTGAAATTCTTAGGTATACGGGATCATCTCACCGTAGCACATAATGGCTTGCGGGCTCGAATCGCTCAACGCATGCATGTCGCCAATATGGTGCTGATCAATTGGAGTAGAAAATTATCACGAATGGCTGAAAATTGGGCGAAAATATGCCGACCATACGAGGATGACGAATGCACTCATTTATCGGCACTCACGGCAGTGGACAGTTTGCTCAATGTAACGAATGACGATCAGCTGGAACGTGGCAATGAATCGATGGCAATTAATCGATTTTGTGTCAATTTACCGTTTCTATCTAAGGAGCTGATACCAATGGCTTCATTTGTGGTATTTTGAAAAGGATTACTTGCGAGCACCTAACTGTCGGACGCATGGAAATTTAATGCTGGGATTTCTAAACGGTGAAAATAATTTTACGCATTTGGCTTATCCACTAATCAGTCGAATGGGCTGCAGTGTTGCTAAGTAAGTTCATGAACCCCTTAATTTTTACGACTGCATTTCATAGAATTCCGAACATAACTTGCAGATAGAATGATAGCTTTGTGCTTTGAATCATCAGGTTGTATTCATTTTTCAAGTTATATAAGACTATTACGACTAGTGTTTTAATTATGCGTAACAGTGTGAAAGTGCCGCTATCGCTAATTTCGATCAAATATCCAAAAGACTAGCAGGCGCGCCTTACAACATGCAACACCTGTTACTTTTCCATGTTGTATACTTTTAGGCCCTACTGCTTTTCATTTAGGGAATTTTGGTGGATAAAATTTAGCGCAGCGATGGTCAGAATTCCACTGCTGGCCTGAAATACTATTTTACTATGTGTAATTATTATAGTTTTCCACTAGATGGCACTGAATTTGAGACATTTCGCAATAACGACCCTAGCGTCATCTATTGATAAAAGAAATACATTTTCTTAATACCTGTTTCTTCTTTATATTCGGGAGATATACGCTTTTGACTAATAAAGCTCCAGCCGAAAGTTTTTAATGAGGGTGCTCTTAAACGTATTTTAACGAAGCATTATTGTTTCCCTGTTCTCAGTTTATAATTTCATTATTTTTCATATAATATAGACTGCATCAAGTTCACATGAAATTCGATGGCATTTTTTCCTGGACTCTCAAAACTTCTCACTCTTCCGCGGTCCGATGTTGTAAAATTGCAGTCCTCTTGAACTTGACGTGAAAAGTTGCTTAGTCCAGTTTTATTCAAATTTTACAAGAGAGATTATAAACCTCTCAAAGACATTTTCTTCAAGCAATAATTTTGCAAACAAAAATGTTAAACAAGATTTTGCTATTCCAAGCTAAAATTACTTCATACGAATATATTTCCACAATCACGGACGGTTTTACCCTCCTTTCCCGCCCATCTGCAGGAGCGGGCAGTCCGCATGACTTACATACATATATGTATGTACATTAGGGTGGTCCTTATGGTGGCAAAATATAGATTCCTCTATAGAGACTCAAAAAAATAAAATTATTATTTTTCCATTTAATACCCAAAATCGATACTACCATAGTCGAGGATACCACATATAAATTTCGATCCCAATTGTAGTCGGTTAAGGCATGTCACAAAGGGCTCAAAGGCTGGATGCCTCTATAAACTCAAAAAATTAAAAAAAAAAACATTTTTTTTTTTTCATTTAATACCCTAAACCGATACTACTAAAGTCGAAAATATCACATATAAATTTTGGTCCCTATTGGAGTCGGTTAAGACGTCTTCATAGGGTAATCTGAAATTTGGCCCCTGTGCGACATACCTTAACCGACCCCAATCGGGGCTAAAATTTATATGTGATATCTTCGACTATAGTAGCATCGACGTAGGGGTTGAGGATTAGAAAAATCTGATCCCTACTACAGGCATACCGATGGAATAGTCTTTGATTATGGCAAACCAGCATCACATTGTCCACCTAAATATCCATTAAAAGATCTCACATATCCGACATTATGCACACGCATGGATGAAGAAAATCATGCTGCAGCCGCCAAAATCACATGGGCTTTTGATTTTTATTCTATTACACTTTATTGGTATTTACTTTTCATTACAATGCATTATTTGTTTTTGTTTTTTTTGCTTAACTATGTAAATTTAGTTCCCTTTCTCTCCATACTGGTACGCAATAATGCAAAAAACTGATAAGACATGCTGATCACCTGCAGAGAAATGAAAATGTATGTACATAAATATTATATATGATTATATATATATATACATAGTTGTATACTTGGTTGCCTTATATATGTATATATTTCTTCATACCACGACAATTTGTGTTAAAGGCCGCTTAACTGTTTTGGTTTCACAAAATTCTACTCACTTTCATGTAGGCGCGAAAGGAAATTGGCGGCATGAATGGCGCCCGTATGGAGGCTGGTTTTTGGCTGCGCATTATCAATATGGTTAGTAAACGTTTGTAGCGCTTATCACAATCGAACCAATTTTGATTATAGGCCGCATCTCCAACTCGCATGCTCTGTAAAAAAATATTATTATGAATGTATTTGTACATGGATTGCTTTACCATGAGGGTGTATCCGTGGCCCGGACGGTATCCCTGTGAAGGTTCTAAAGGGAATCGGAAATTCACTCCCGAATATGTTGCTACAGATGTAAAACGCCTGCCTGAGAGAAGAAATATTTCCGGAAAGATGGAAAAAGCAGCAGCTAACGCTTATTGCCAAAGAAAAGGGGGAATCTGAGTCCCCGGCGGCATACCGGCCATTGTACTTGCTCGATACCGTGGGAAAGCTCTACGAACGACTTTTAAAACCACGACTAACAGCGGTAATACAGGAATGAGGAGGGCTGTCGCCAAGACAACACGGTTTCAGACCAGGAAGATCCACATTGGGAGCCATCCAAGACGTCGTTGAGAGTTTCCAGGACGCGCTGAAAGGAAACCACCACTCTCGAAAAATATTCCTCTTGGCAACACTAGACGTGAGAAACGCCTTTAATAGCGTTAGATGGACTGACATAATCGATACCTTAGAGTCCCGCTATCACGTACACAGCCAATTGATGAAGGTAATACGCAGTTACTTGCGTGACCGCATGCTCCTCCATGAAACAGGCGATGGAGTCATGACAAAGGCGATAACTTCGGGGGCAGCCCAAGGCTCTATATTGGGCGCCGACCTTTGGAACATAAATTACCATGGAATATTAGAAATAGATATGTCAGACGATACTCATCTAGTCGCTTTCGCAGATGATGTCGCAGCCTTAATTAAGGCCAGGGACACTGTAGAAGCACAAAGAAAACTCAACCAAGTCGTGCTACGTACCAAAGGGGGCTAGATAACCACGGTCTAAGGCTTGCCAATACAGAAATACTCCTGCTAACACAAACACGCATTCCTGTTGAAGTCGAAATTATGGTATGTGACACAGTAACTCTCTCCAAGAAATCTTTGAAGTACCTAGGACTAATATTGGACTGAGCGCAAATACAGCACGCAGCTAAGAAAACACAACTAGTGACAGCATCGCTCAGCAAACTGAAGGCAAATATTGTAGGACCAAAACAAAGCAAGATAAAACTCCTAATGAACATAACCAGGTCAATCCTTCTCTATGGCAGCGAAATTTGGGCAGACGCACTGGCAGCAGAATAAAGAAGGTGGATACTATCTTGAGTACCACGCACAGCTGCTCTTAGAATGGCATCAGCTTACCGTGCCGCATCTCAGCCAGCGATTCTAGTAATAAGCGGAATCCTTCCCATAGATCTAGTGGCTAGAAAACGCAAAATGAAGTGGGGATTGAAACAAGCCAAGGCCTCGCTGACGACTGTGCAAGAAATAGAAGAGCAAATACAGGCCCTGTGGCAAAAGCGTTGGCATGCAGAAAAAAAGGGAAGATGGACAGAAAAACTAATACCCAAATTTCAAGAATGGACAGATAGAAAATTCGGCGATGTAAATTATTACACAACCCAACTTCTCTCCGGCCACGGATACTTCATGAAATACCTCCAACATATGGGCAAGGCAGAGAGCCCGAGCTTTTTGTATGATGCCGAGCTAGACGACGCAGAACATACGTTCTTCAAATGCCGACAATGGCAAAGAGAAAGGGATGCGACAAATAGGCAAAATCACCGCAGAAAACATAGTCAAAACAAGTAAGAAAGTCTCTAAGTTCGGGCGGAGCCGAACATTAAATACCCGGCGCAAGTGTTAAATATATGTTTTTTAACCTTCCGAAACCTTCCGCTAGATGGTAAGCCGAGGTGTATCAATTTTGAGTAAATTAGCGTCCTTCAATTTCGAAATATTGAAGTTTCAAGCATTTCTTAAATTTACCGTTATATGAGAATCGGCAGTTATTTTAGTCCGATTTCAATAATTTTCAACTTTTTGCTTACACGTGGCAAGTACAATAACCATACCGAGTTTGGTACAAATTGGTAGAACGGTTACCGATATATTTATGTGATCATAAGTGGGCGGTGCCACGCCCATTTTCCAAAATTTTACCATAAACGTATTTCTTGGTAAAGAATTGTTGCAAGCATCAATTTTGAATAAATTAGCTTCAATATTTAATGATTTATCGAAGATTTTGTATTTCTCTAAATTACCGTTATATGGGATGTGGGCGTGGTTATTGTCCGATTTTAAAAAGTTTCGGCGGTTTTTTATGCTGTACCAAGGCCAACAACTGTGCCAAGTTGGGAAGAAATTGGTGCAGCGGTTACCAAGATATACACATGTAACCATAAGTGGGCGTGGCTACGCCCATTTTCCAAAAATTTATAATATTCTTATTGTTCGTCTAAAACTTATTATAAATATCAATTTTGAGTGAATAATCTCCAGTAGTTACTAAAATATCGCAGTTTTCGTATTTCTGGAAATTACCGTTATATGGGAAGTGGGCGTGGTTAAAGTCCGATTTCGCCCATTTTCAATACCAACCTACCTTGGATTAAGGGAAACCTACATACCAAATTTCGTTGAGATATCTCAATTTTTGCTCGAGTTATCGTGTACACGGACAGACGGACAGACGGACAGACGGACGGACGGACGGACAGACAGACATGGCTTAATCGATTTCTTTTTTCATCCTGATCATTTATGTATACATTTGTCTATATCTATCTCGATTCGTTTTGGCTGTTACAAACAACCGTTATGTGAACAAAATTAATATACCCTTGTGCACAAGTGCGCTCGGGTATAAAAATGACGAGCAACGTACACAGAAAATATCTTGAGAGTCAAAAAACGAGAGCTGGACACGCATAGTGAGCTACAAGGGGCGGTGCTGGACGCAGGACAGTAGAAGAGTCTGAAAATACCTCTGGACCTCTACCCCGAAGTAATGTGAAAGCGGTTCCAGGGTAAGGGTAGCGAAGAGTCCAGAGAGAGGGGGTTTTTTAGTGGCCACACCACATAAATACGTAACAGCGACGGCTGTTATAGATCCAAAGGGATTTTTCGCCCGCCTCTCCAGCCAAAAAAAAAATAAAAATGAGAGTGTATCGTATTAATATCCAATTGAATTTAGCGATTCTAATATTTTTACCTAACGTAATAGGTACCTTATTTATGTGTCATACTCTATGCTCTGTCCTAGTATGTTGCTCTCGCCAGAAAGGACTAGTGCTGGCTGGTTAAACAAAAAGAGTGCTTCTAAAAGGCTGCGTACGTGGCATTATTAAATTTTTTAATAAAAACATACATTTACAAATGTACCTAGTTATGAGGGTGTATCGTTTTTCAGCTCTGTATACATATTTACATAAAATTCACTTACCGCCGTCATCAGCTCGTCACCATAATAGCAAACCACAAATACTTGCACCAATGATGCTGTGAGAAAAATAATATATTTTACAATATCTTCTTTAGATGAAGCAGTCACTTGAAATCCAATAAAGCAGATGGTCAACGAAGCAGTTAAAAAATTCAAGAGCAAAGAGAAGCTGAAAATGCTGTTGACATGTTCGCTCAACCTGCAACGGAAACAAAGCAAACAATATTCTAAACATTTTCGTATTTCTGCCATCTCTGCCAATTCTACAACTCACTTCAGACACTTGGCATGCTTCACAATTAAAGCCTTCAAATACTCCAAATCCTTCTGCACATCCGACTGCGATGCGCCACCAAACTCCTCGAGGCAACGTGAAATGAAATCGAAGTGCATACAAAGTTGTGTCACCGAGGCCACCAATACAAGGTCGGCCGAGAGGAAGGCCACACCAGCCAAATATGCGCCATGCACTTGTCCCAAATACGTGAGCCAGTATACCCAATTCTTTTCGGTTGTTTTATATGGATACCATATGGCGAAACCAAAGCCACGTTCAAACACTGGCGCATCCAACAGCCAATACTGCACCGATGCTTTAAGAGCCGGATAAATGCTGAAGGTCGAAGTATAAGCTAGGCAAAGTAACGTAAATACGGCCATTACACGTCGCATAACACGTTCACGCTGCGGCAATTTGTAAGCATTCTGCTGCTTAACGGTTTTTGGGAATATCTCTTCCATTTGATCGAAATGTTGACGCAACGTAACGCGATGTACTGTCATAGCGATCTGCTTAAAATTGGCCACAAAAGAGAAGCCAATACAAGGTGCAACACCGGTGGCCTCCAAAATGGTAGCGCTCGAACGTAAAGCTTTGACAAAGAAGATAATCTCACCCATAACGAGTAAATTGAAGTTAACGAAGCCGATGTGCAGGAGAAGCTTGAGCAGTAGACGACGTACGCGATTGGAGGAGCGATGTTCGTACAGATCCTCACCGATCGTTTTGTAAAACACAATTGGAATGTGTATAAACTCACTGAAAGTGCGAGCTAACAGCGGCATGCTTATTGAATTTTGATTTTGAGAAGATATGCAACCGATGATGTGAACGACACTAAGCAGATTAGTGAAGTGCGTTGCGGAAATAAATCTTAAGCACAATTTGTGGAAATTATTATATATATACAAAAAAGTTTTCATATGCTTGCATACAAAGGCACATACATATGTTTGTATGTAATATGCCAGTTTTAAGCCTAGTTGGTAATGTGTTGTGAGAAAACTTGCACATGTGCTGTGGGAGAGAATATTTTTAAAATGTTTGTGCAATGGTGAAAAACTTGTTGAGCTAACTTGTTCTTAAAAGTACTTTAAGTTAATCAGTTGGCTGATGCTTTTCCACAGAATGAACTCGATAATACTTGTCTTCGGAAAATTAAGATGACAATCGTTTATTAGTTTATTTTATCTCTTTAACAGCCGGTTTAACCAGCAATTTAAGAGGAAAAAATTTTTTTTTTCCTTCTGTCAGTTTTCATATTAAACTCAATTTAAAAAATCTTGTTTACCATTATTTTGAAGAAGTTCATCAAACATGGCAGTTAAAGGGCTTAAATTTTCTGAAAAAAATATTAAATACGTAAGTAGGATATTTTGCTAGGGTTGGTTCAGATAGGGTTAAAAAAGACTGTTAATGGAAGGAGTTTAAGAGATACGGCAAATTTCATAAATTATTTTATCAAAGTGGAAAATTTTCAATTCCTGAAAGCTTTTTTTTAATTTGCGTAGGACGTAAAATATGTAGTCCTTTTTCTTTGACAAAAGTCTTGAAAATTTTACGAACATAAATAAACCTAAATCAGATATGGAAAACGAGGATGTATCGCTCGTTTGCTGAAATAACGGCATAACTCAAAGAATCAAAAATACTAGAAAATCGACTTCAAGTGGATCTTAGTCTCGCTCTTCCCATTTAAAACAAGTAAATAATTACAAATCAATGAATGTATTCAAAGTATTTCAATTAAAGCTTCCTTGCAGCAAATGAAAGCTATGTGTATAACTCCATTTTTTTTTTAATATATTGCGATTTTGGAATATTGCTTGAGAAAAACCAAAAATACATTTTTTGACATTAAATTTCATAGCTTGCTAATTATGCCCCGAAAAAGTGATAATTTTGCCTATGTGCGCCGTCGACAAATATATGAAAGTGATCGTTATGAATTATTTTTAAGTGCTTCTTTTCAGCCTTCAGAGCCAATAAACATCAAGTGCGGTTTTAATCATTTTTGAATTTTTATTAATTGTTTTATCGAAATAATTAATTTAAATTTCAATTTTTTGCATACCCGTTATACATTAGTACATTAAGACTAAATCTTTTAATGCACAATAAAAAATTAAAAAAATAAAAATAAAAACATTAAGTGTAAGAAATCAAGAAAGTATAACAAAGAATTAACATATTTTATGGTTATAATTATACAAAGTTATTACAATAACCAACTTGGAAAATTTGTAACCATTTTAAGTGGTTTTATTAGAAAAATAATCAGTGATAATACCTTTGAAATTGTGATTAAGTAAAAAGTTCTTCAATGATGCTGATAGAGAGTTCCAACAGTTTTAAGTCATTAACAAAAAATAATCTCGACGTGTTAAGATCAGGGACGGAAAATAATCGTAATTGTTTCAAATTTTAACCAGAAAAATCAACAATCCTACTGTAATTTGCAATGATTTCTATTTTTCGGCTTCAATCAACAAAAATTCAAAATAATAATTAATATTTGACTTTCATTTTTTCGTGCAAAGGAAATTATTATTACTTGACTTTTTCTTCGAACAAAAATAATGATTATTTTATAATTTTTACTTTTTCCCCCAAAGATAATAATCATTATTGAGTTTTATTTTTTCACTTAAGAGTAATGATCATGGAAAAAAACTCAAAAGCTATACCAGCGTGATTTCCAACGTATGTAGTAGCACGTAAATGTAGTGGCACCCTAATAAAAAGATAAAATGCCAAAATTTTCAGGTCAAAATTTCAGTAGATTGCGTCTGTATGGCCTTTTCTATTTTATAATAGTCATTATTTTTAAGTGTAAAAATAAAAATCATAAAATTATCATTATTTGTCTTCGAAAAAAAAAACTCTATAATAATTATTATTTTTAATCGAAAAAATAAAAATCACAAAATAAGGATTAAATGCTGATTTAAATTATTTTACTCATAATGATTACCGTCCCTGGATCAAATAATAATTATATTTCGGTAAAATAAAATTGGAAGAGCGTACACTTCTAGTGAACTTGAACGGAACTGTCTCAATCTGGAGAGATATTATGGAACGTGAAAAACTCATTAAGCTCATGAGCATCAAGTGAGCAGGGCGTATTAGAGCTGAAAGTTACTCTCATCCGTTTTAAATTCGACCAAAAATTTCCTTTTCTACTTTTATTTTCATTTATCTCATTGGCTAGCATTGCCTCATAATTTACTGTAGCGTATTGCATATTGCATAAGTGTTACTTGTATTCACACTTGAAGATTTTGTTTGCTGCTTGCCATATATGTATGAAATTTAGAGGTGAAAACTTAAGCAATTAACAAACCAGAAACAATTAACATTAATATCCTTATGATATGTTAGGTTATAAAAACTTTAGTTTCACTTACATAAGAACCTGCAATTATTTGAATGAAAGGTGTAATAAACACAAAGTTTTAAACTTTCGTTTCACAACATACATACATACATATGTATTTATTAGGAAGAGTAGAAAATACACCCGCATTCGCCTTGATGTAAATTTAAGGGTAGAAGAATTAGGAAGTTTATAAATTTAGTTGTGCACATATTTACTTACTCATGGAAAGTTTTTTTTTGTCCCCTCTTTGTTCTTATATACAATTTGAAAATAATACCACATCTAACTACTAGCTTAGCTTCTACGCGCGACCCGCCCACGTGATTAACGTTAGTCAATATGTTATGTAGGAACATAATTTTAATACCAATGATATATTGTTATATTTTGTTTAACAAAAACAGAGAAAATTAATTTAAATAAATTTTGAAAATGTGGCAAGTCTCTTATAAAATGCTTTGAAAAAAATTTCGTGTAAATATGTCCGATACCTTAATGTAATTTTTCACGTTTGACAACCTTTTTGAAGTATTTCATTGAACTTATCAATTAAATGGATTTTAAATTACGAAAAATGTGGCAACCCTCTCTAAAAATAAAAAGTAATTTCCAAACAAACCTTATTCAACCTCTCGTTTAATGACTTATGTAGTTCGATAAATATATGTCGTTTGATACCCATATTAAAATATTTGATTTAACTTGTTAATTAAATTGGTTTCAATTTTTTGAACAGTTGGCGGCCCTCTTCAAAAATATTTTTAAACGAAATCGTTTTTGAACCCCTTTTACTTTTTGAAAAAAATAATATATTTTAATTCAGGCTCTAGCCTATCAGTTCGGTAAATTTCACTAAAATACGTTGAGCCGTTTTAGCGCGAAAGAGCAACAAACATACAAACTCACTCACTCACAAACTTTCACATTTATAATATTAGCAAAATAAAATCCTTTTATTTGCATATTTATGTATGTACATATGTTATGAACATAGGTATGTATGTCTTGCCATAATTCGTCATAATGTAGCGAAGCGTCAAAATTGCAGGTTATGAATTTAAATAAATCCTTACACACATTGAAATCATAAAATGTTAGCCAGCCAATTTTGCGCTTTGACATAGTAGTTACATTAAAAATATCACACACTGTCTTTAACAGAGGCACAACTCAATATTTGGAATTTTTGAAATATTTGTTAAAAATGTTCACAGAGTTTTTATTTACCTTTCAGCAAAAACTGGAGCAATTTTTTATTATAATTTGTTTAAAAAAAAAAAACTTAGGTAAAGTCTCCCTTGCCGATATGATTATCATGTGTTTAGAAATATTTAGTTTTTCGCATTTTCTAACAAACGTGTATTTTTGACTTGTGTCCCCTTCGAATACGGTGTGCGATATATTTATATATATATATGTGAGTGTCAACTAAAAAACACTGTGCCAATATTAAAAGCATGTCTTTCACTGAAGCGTTAAAATGAGCGCTGATTATATTATTTTTTACGTTGGTTTAGCAAAATTAAATACGAAACTCAATAAATACATGCATACTTATGTACATGTCTATGTACATATGTAACTACAGCTTAGGAATTTTTTCATATTTTTTGATTGGCATATTTGAAAACATATTAACTTTGTGACGTTGTATTTACAGAACATTGTTCCAAGTGATTGATGATGTGACTAACTATAATCATGCATACATACATACATACAAACATACAAATGGATTTCATAGTATATTTAATACATTACATCGAAACAAAAGTCTACCGCTTAAATAGGGATCCATCTTTATTCCTTACTAGTAAATACCCGGCGTGCTTCACGGCGCCTTAAACGTATTTTTGTCCTGTTTGATATCTGTATTTTAATGTTTCATTTATTTTATCAATTTAATTGAATACAATTTCTCAAACAGGTGGCAACATTCCGCAAAAATATTTTCGGCAGTAAACTTTCCTAAACCGCTTCAGTTTGATACCCACATTGCAATATTCAAATTATCTTATCAATTAAATTAAATTAAAATTTTTAAACAGGTGGCAACCTTCAGCAAAAATATTTTCTTAAACCTCTTTTTTTTAACAGTCACCGTATTCACCGGACTTAAACCCAATGGATTTTTCCATATTGTCCATACTCGAGGCCAAAGTATCAACTAAAAAATATTAGAAATTCACCACCTTGAAGGTTGTTTACCCCTACTGGGGGCAAAATATCACCAGACCACATTCGTGCAGCCTGTGAAACATTCCCGCATAGGCTCGATGTTATTATTTACAGAACAATAGCATCTTTATTTGGTAATACTGCGAGCGCCTACCCCTGTAAACTATAAACACCAATCAGCTCTTTCACAACTTACATCCCCAAAGGAATAAGTGGTCGGGAGGCAGAAGTATGTAGAGGGTAAAAATCGATCAAAATTCAAAATTTTTCTAGGTATTTACTTAGGCGTTCGTGAATCGTTGAAACTCCTTTTGGCAAGAGTTAGTCTTCGCTTGATGATCTCCAGGCTGAAATTGTTTGTGCTAACAGGGGCGTGTTTCCCAATACGCCAAGGCTCTTTGTGGCCCTCACTGCCTCCTGAATTGAAAAAATTTCCTCAATTACTTCAAAAAAATAGTTTTAAAGAAAAGCTACTAAAAATATTTCTGAGTTATTAAGTAATTTCCAGAAAAGAGAGAAAACTATTTTTAAATTTTGAAGACGCATTGCGGGCATATACATACCCACATATCGTCGTTTAAAGTACAAAACCGCTTATCAACAAAATGCAAAACCGCCTATGTGAGGTTGCATAAATTATTTTCTAGAGAGTAAAAACACTTATGTTTTAAAATGGTTCTCTTTTTTATAAAGCAATCGCATTGCTGGCTAGAATATTTCAGGACGAATGGATAGGGCTAGAGCCAAGAGCTTGTGTGAGCAAATCCAATTTTTGGCAGCCAATTTCAGTTACGCGGTTTTGCAGAATGACGATACGACGAATTCAAAAATTTCTCATTTTTAAACTTTACTTTAAAAGCGTTCTGCATTAGCCATGTTTCTTTGACAAACGCATAATGGCTGAAAATTTGGCTGAAATTCAATGAATTCAATTTGCATCAGTAAGAAGCTGAAAAGCTACTCAAAGTCATAGTCTGCAAAGTTATATATTCTGTTTCATTGGCTTCGAAGAAGTCTGTATGCCAACAATGATTCCTAACATTTTGATGTATATCCATACGTATACTAAATACATATGTATTTGTCAAAGATTTTTTTACTTTGAGTATTCTTTATTATATGCACATATGTATGAATGTCCATATTTATGCGATATACTTACAAAATTACATATAACACCGTACGGCAGTAAAAGTTATCCAGCAAAATTTTCATATGTATGCGAAACTATAGATTTTGTATAGTAACGCTGCATACTAAGTTTTTCATTTTCTAAAAGGACTTTAAAGTATCAAAGGAATTCCCTTTATTTAAAATATCTATACTAACTCTATGATATTAATATGGATATCAAAGTAGAGAGAATCTATCTAGCTATTTAATATTTTTTTTTTTTTACTTTTTTCCAGGACAAATATATCAAGTCAAAATAGATCAAAAATTTTAATTTTCTAGGTAATTACCGAGGCGTTCGTGAAGCGTTGACACCAGACACGTGAACCGGGTTTTTTACCGGATTAACCGCTTTTTTCTACTAATTTTCTGAACTATTAAAGGTATATATGTACCTACACATATAACGGGTGATTTTTTAAGAGCTTGATAACTTTTTTTTTGCAAAATCTCATCGGTTCTTTATTTGAAACGTTAGATTGGTCCATGACATTTACTTTTTGAAGATAATTTCATTTAAATGTTGACCGCGGCTGCGTCTTAGGTGGTCCATTCGGAAAGTCCAATTTTGGGCAACTTTTTTCGAGCATTTCGGCCGGAATAGCCCGAATTTCTTCGGAAATGTTGTCTTCCAAAGCTGGAATAGTTGCTGGCTTATTTCTGTAGACTTTAGACTTGACGTAGCCCCACAAAAAATAGTCTAAAGGCGTCAAATCGCATGATCTTGGTGGCCAACTTACCGGTCCATTTCTTGAGATGAATTGTTCTCCGAAGTTTTCCCTCAAAATGGCCATAGAATCGCGAGCTGTGTGGCATGTAGCGCCATCTTGTTGAAACCACATGTCAACCAAGTTCAGTTCTTCCATTTTTGGCAACAAAAAGTTTGTTAGCATCGAACGATAGCGATCGCCATTCACCGTAACGTTGCGTCCAACAGCATCTTTGAAAAAATACGGTCCAATGATTCCACCAGCGTACAAACCACACCAAACAGTGCATTTTTCGGGATGCATGGGCAGTTCTTGAACGGCTTCTGGTTGCTCTTCACTCCAAATGCGGCAATTTTGCTTATTTACGAAGCCATTCAACCAGAAATGAGCCTCTTCGCTGAACAAAATTTGTCGATAAAAAAGCGGATTTTCTGCCAACTTTTCTAGGGCCCATTCACTGAAAATTCGACGTTGTGGCAGATCGTTCGGCTTCAGTTCTTGCACGAGCTGTATTTTATACGGTTTTACACCAAGATCTTTGCGTAAAATCTTCCATGTGGTCGAATAACACAAACCCAATTGCTGCGAACGGCGACGAATCGACATTTCACGGTCTTCAGCAACACTCTCAGAAACAGACGCAATATTCTCTTCTGTACGCACTGTACGCATTCGTGTGGTTGGTTTAATGTCCAATAAAGTAAACTGAGTGCGAAACTTGGTCACAATCGCATTAATTGTTTGCTCACTTGGTCGATTATGTAGACCATAAATCGGACGTAAAGCGCGAAACACATTTCGAACCGAACACTGATTTTGGTAATAAAATTCAATGATTTGCAAGCGTTGCTCGTTAGTAAGTCTATTCATGATGAAATTTCAAAGCATACTGAGCATCTTTCTCTTTGACACCATGTCTGAAATCCCACGTGATCTGTCAAATACTAATGCATGAAAATCCTAACCTCAAAAAAATCACCCGTTACAAAAGTCCTGTAGCGAAAATTAAATGTAATCGAACGCATATCGCTCCGCTACAACACTTTTGGAAAAATGCATTAACATATAAATTCAATAAAATTATGTTTTCCTTCCGATTAGTTAGTCTCTAGGACTTTAAACTTCAAACTTAGCTCAGAATTCGACGAAAGTGCAATATGAAAGATGAATTAATCCGCTAGGGGGCGCAGGCGTCGAGATCTTTGAAAACTCCGTTCGCAGGAGTCCAGATATTTGGAAACTACGTTTTTATGGTCTGATACGGTTCTTGTTTAAATTTATTTTTTTACTATTAATTTATTTATAACTTTTCGGATTTCAAGATAGTTTTGGACAATTTTTACTTTGAAGATATTTCAAACCGTTATTTGGCAATTTTTTTGTTCAATCACATTATAGATATTATTTTTAGACTTTTTCGTGTATACACGGACAAATAGGAATCATAGAAAAAATATAAATCCCAATTTAAGATAATTTTTTTTTTTGGTTTTTATAAAGAGTGTTTAACTAAATAATAAAACATCACCAGAAAGTGCCGGTTTTGCAGGCAACCATTTTTATTATTATTATTTTTTATCGTTTTCCTACAGGGTTATTCCAGCAAACAGGCTTGCTAGCTCATTATAGCCTTTTTGACCTTCAATTTACACATTATTATTTTAAATATCAAAGCATAACTGAAATACCTTACGGACTAATATTAATACAATTAGTCAGCAACGTTGTTGACGTTCGAGCTATAAATCAATTTGAATGACTTGAAATTGACAAGCGGCTTGTTATTTCAATGCGTTATAGGAACATAGAAACTGTCATGCATGTCACGTTAATACATAGTTATGTACATATGCATGTATATCTACATATACATATGAATGCATGACAACACTTCTTTAGATTTAAATATAAATATTTAGGTTAATTTACGTGCCTTAAAATTTGGTAAGTTTATACAAACAACGTTTAATTCAATTATTTATTGTATTTATTACTAAATGAACTATATAGTTATATACTCAAAGCTTCATCTTTCGAAAATAATTTCTATATATGTAATTACCTCTAACATTACTATATGGCAATGTACATACATATGTACGAATTTCCACTAGGCATTGAAATGACAACAAATATATGCCATTTAAAATAATGCCATGTGGAAATGAACTTAATGACAATTTTTTTAATGTAATGACAGGATTTTTTTTAATGCACGACTTTGTCATTTGTCATTTTTGCCATTTAATGCCTAGTGGAAATCCGGCATTAGAATTCCAACAGATCTTTCACATTTGGAAAATGTAAAACAAATAAAACTGCAAGTTATTCTTCTTTTCTTCTAACTAGCATTCTTAAATATTGCTGTGAAGTTTCAGTGCGATATATCGATACTTCAAAAACGATATTATCGATACGACGATTTTTTATATATTTTCATTTCGATATATCAAAAAGCGATATTTTTGAAAATATCAACAATCCCAATGTAAAGCTGCAATAGTCCGCAAGAATTACACTGGATCACAAATTTTAATGTTTAATTTTTTCTCCAGACGCCACTATCCAATCTGTATGTAAAATCACTCGCTGATTCCGAAAATCGAGTTAATTTTTTAACCGACTTCCAAAAAAGGAGGAGGTTATCAGTTCGTCGGAATATTTTTTTTTTTTTTTTTATGTATGTTACCGCATAACTTTGCGCCACGTCAACCGATCAATAATTCTTTTTGCAACGGAAAGGTAGTGTCTCAGAGGTGGTCCCATACTAATTTGGTTTAGATCCGATCATTGGATCATGAAATATATAGATATATATTTTTTTTTTTAAGTCGGTTTTTTTTTGCTAAAAATTACTTGTTTTTGTATCGATACATTTTCGATATTTTTGCAATTTACCATTATTCAGCTTCAAAAAAAAGAGTGGTTCCAATTAATCACGTATATCTTACGAACCAATTAAATAATGGTAATACGAGGTACGGCAAATGATAGATATTAAAATTCTCCATAAACCGAATAAAGATTACTTTTCGATAGCCCTGACAGTTTCTGAGAAATTAATTAATCATTCCAGATTTTATTTTTTTTTATGGAAAAATGCAAAAAATCCAAACTTTAACAGAGAAAAAAGTCAAAAAATAACAGTTTGTGTGTAAACAATTTGCACTTGTGTTAAAGCCTGTTCATTTAGAAAAAAAACTAAGCTACCAATGAAGGAAGTCGATATATAAATAACAAAATTAATGATTGGTCAAATGAAAGTGCGCAAGGATTTTTTGTATGAAATATCAGCAGAAAAGAGTGTTACTCATACGCCACGTACTCCTGAGTAGGTAGAGTGCTTGCATCGAAAATAAGAGGTGTCAGAAATTATTCATTATTAGTTTCATTTGCTTTAATTTCCCGTATCTCGTATTACGATTATTCAATTGGTTCGTAAGATATACGTGATTAAGTGAAACCACTATTTTTTAAAGCTGAGTAACGGTAAATTGCATATATCTCGAAAAGTTATTCATAGAAAAAAAAAATTATCCCGATGTTCGTAATAACCGGGGAATTCTACATGGGAATTGGATAGTGGCATCCACAGAACATTTTTGCTGTAAACCAGTTTTATTGATGCCAACTACATCACGAGCTGCAATCAGAATTAAAACTCTGTGGAGCGCAGTGCACATAAATGGCAAGAGCAAAATCCAATTGTATGTACGCTTGGGCTCCGATTGGGTACGCTTAGGGCGTGTCGCACAGGGGGGCAAAATATAGATTCCTCTATAGAGACTCAAAAAATTAAAATAATTTTTTTATTTCATCTAATACCCAAAATCGATACTACCATAGTCGAGGATACCACATATAAATTTTGATCCCAATTGTAGTCGGTTAAGGCATGTCGCAAAGGGCTCAAAGGCTGGATGCCTCTATGAACTCAAAAAATTAAAAAAAAACAGTTTTTTTTTCATTTAATACCCTAAGCCGATACTACTAAAGTCGAAAATATCACATATAAATTTTGGTCCCTGAAATTTGGTTTGGTAATCTGAAATTTGGCCCCTGTGCGACATACCTTAGCCGACCGCAATCGGGGCTAAAATTTATATGTGATATCTTCGACTATAGTAGCATCGACGTAGGGGTTGAGGGTTAGTAAAATTGTATGTAAAAATTTGCTTCCTACATTTAAGGACCACCCTAATTTGCATATATGTTAATTTCTTTAATGCATTAGCAATCCTGTTCTTTCTACTATAGATATCACCAGATATGCTGCGTTTTTTGCTTTGACGATCCCTACTAAAGGCATACCTATGGAATAGTCTTTGATTATGGCAAACCAGCATCACATTGTCCACCTAAATATCCATTAAAAGATCTTATATATCATGCCGCAGGCAAGATCAAACTTTCGCATGGACTTTCGATTTTTATTCTATTACACTTTATTGGTATTTACTTTTCATTACAATGCATTGTTTTTGTATTTTTTTGCTTAACTATGTAAATTTAGTTCCCTTTCTCTCCATACTGGTACGCAATAATGCAAAAAACTGATAAGACATGCTGATCACCTGCGGAGAAATGAAAATGTAGGTACATAAATATTTTTAGCACTTAAATATGAACAAAAAAATAAAATTCTATGATTATATATATAGTTGTATATTTTGTTGCCTTATATGTACATATACATAATTCTTCATACCACGATAATTTGTGTTAAAGGTCGCTAAACTATTTTGGCTTCACAGAATTCTACTCACTTTCATGTAGGCCCGAAATGAAATTGGCGGCATGAATGGCGCCCGTATGGAGGCTGGTTTTTGGCTGCGCATTATCAATATGGTTAGTAAACGTTTGTAGCGCTTATCACAATCGAACCAATTTTGATTATAGGCCGCATCTCCAACTCGCATGCTCTGTAAAATATTTAACGAAATTAAAAAATTATTATGAATGTATTTGTAAATGGTGCCTGCTCTGTGGTCATTAGATTTTTTATTTCCGATAGGTATTAAAAATTAATTTATTTTTAAATTTTTGTCTAATGGCAAAGACTTCCGATTTGCTGCGGAATCGAAAATTAATTTCTTACACAGTACGACAAAGACAAAAAAAATATCGAATCACATGAAGCAATCAATATACTCACGAAGCTATGGGTCAAAAATAGTAAAAATGCATTTTTAGTTTTCCTCTCTGCCGTTTGGTGTGGTGGGTGGACATGAGTGCCTCGTAGCTAGAAACAAAAAGTTGATCTAGCGAAATTATCCATTCGAAAGCTAAGCAAGTACGGAGCTGTAGAGTAACATATAGAATAGCGAGACAGATTTAAACAAAATGTCAGGGCTCTGGCCCATTTATGCGCAGAAAAAATGGTATGCCACAGCTGCCAGGAACCGGGCTCAAAGGAGCCAATTTAATGCTTTCTCTGCGAGAGCCCGACCCTTTTAAAAGTGAGGCTAAAGGCCATTCTTGTAAAACATTTCATTGCTCAGACGTTGCTCTCTGTGTGATATACTGAAATTCAATAAAAACAATCATTTTTCACTTACAAAAATCGGAAATCGGAAATTCTATCCCAAATGAGTTGTACAACGCCTGCCTGAGAAAAGGAATATTTCCGGAAATATGGAAAAAGCAGCAGCTAACGCTTATTGGCAAAGAAAACGAGTCCCCGGCGGCATACCGGCCATTGTGCTTGCTCGATACCGTGGGAAAGCTCTACGAGCGACTTTTAAAAGCACGACTAACAGCGGCAATACAGGAGGCAGGAGGGCTGTCGCCAAGACGAAACGGTTTCAGACCAGGAAGATCCACATTGGGAGCCATCCAAGACGTCGTTGAGAATTTCCAGGACGCGCAGAAAGGAAACCACCACTCTCGAAAAATATTCCTCCTGGCAGCACTAGACGTGAGAAACGACTTTAATAGCGTTAGATGGACTGACATAACCGATAGCTTAGAGTCCTGCTATCACGTACACAGGCAATTGATGAAGGTAATACGCAGTTACTTGAGTGACCGCATGCTCCTCCATGAAACAAGCGATGGAGTCATGACAAAGGCGATAACTTCGGGGGGCAGCCCAAGGCTCTATATTGGGCGCCGACCTTTGGAACATAAATTACCACGGAATATTAGAAATAGACATGTTAGACGATACTCATCTAGTCGTTTTCGCAGATGATGTCGCAGCGGTAATTAAGGCCAGGGACACTGTAGAAGCACAAAGAAAACTCAACCAAGTCATGCTACGTACCAAAGGGTGGCTAGATGACCACGATCTAAGGCTTGCCAATAACTCCTGCTAACACAAAGACGCATTCCTGTTGAAGTCGAAATTAGGGTCTGTGACACAGTAACTCGCTCCAAGAAATCTGTGAAGTACCTAGGACTAATATTGGACTTGTAAGCTGGCATACTGAGCGCAAATACAGCACGCAGCTAAGAAAGCACAACTAGTGACAGCATCGCTCAGCAAACTGAAGGCAAATATTGGAGGACCAAAACAAAGCAAGATAAAACTCCTAATGGACATAACCACGTCAATCCTCCTCTATGGCAGCGAAATTTGGGCAGACGCACTGGCAGGAGAAAAAAGAAGGAGGATATTATCTTCAGTACCACGCACAGCTGCTCTTAGAGTGGCATCTGCTTACCGTACCGCATCTGAGCCAGCGTTTCTAGTAATAAGCGGAATCCTACCCATAGATCTAGTGGCTAAAAAACGCAAAATGAAGTGGGGATCAAGCCAAGGCCTCGCTGACGACTGTGCAAGAAATAGAAGAGCAAATACAGGCCCTTTGGTAAAAGCGTTGGCATGCAGAAAAAATGGGAAGGTGAACAGCAAAACGCATACCTAAAATGCAAGATGGACAAGGCAGTAAGCCTGAGCTCTTTGTATGATGCCGAGCTAGACGACGCAGAACATACGTTCTTCAAATGCCGAAGACGGCAAAGAGAA